>NC_037348.1:411463-625075 GCF_002263795.3 Bos taurus | reverse complement strand
ATTGATTTGTATAGAATTAGGTAAAGCCATACCAGACAAAGTTCCTACAGTCACAATGGAGATAAGGTTTAAAATGCCTGCAATAATCCACCCAATGATGTGCTTAGATCGCCTAAGCCTAGTTTTCAACAATACAGAAAGAAATATAGAATCAGTCCAAGGATCAATTAAGTTTATGGGAAGCCATAACTCAGATCTTTGTTTAACTAGCACAATGCTAGCATTGTGATATGAAATGGTGTGATTAAGGCAGGTATACAATGCACATGCAGTACAATTGACAATCTTGGCTGATAAGTCAATATCAAAATGCCCTACAATAAACAAGTATGGAAGGTGAACACATGATTGAATATAGCCAGTACTATTAGATAGGAAGGTATAATTAGAAGGACGAAACACACCCATAGTCCCATAAACACTAGTGAAGTGCTCTACGGCTGCTGGAATTTTCCAAATGTGCCATTGCTCTGGCCCCACATTGGGGACGACAATCCTGGGTCATGGGGGTGATAAGCCCCCATTATACCAATTCAGCAATATGTCCTTATCAGTCAAGAAACTTGTCTTAGATTTATGAAAGCCTCCAATGCTTGATCTATTAAACCAGGAGCAATTATGATGTTCCTCCTGCCCTTCAGAACAGTTTACATTGCCAGAAATAGTTTATCTGGAGTCATAGGAGTTCCAGTACTCTTCAGTGTCCGCTCAGCCTGATAAGTCATGTTTTCACTTGAGCCCATGTCGGGTAAGGATTCAGATGGCGTTTCCTCATTGGCTCCTCCAGGGTCATTGATGAGACCCTTTGCGTCAACTTCGTCACTTCCCAAGGGAGTCCAGTCTTGGGGTCCTTCTCGGTAGCAGACATGGTGAAGGGGAACCCAGATTTGCTCTCCATCTGCAATGACAAGACCATAACCCTTGCCTAGGAGTCGTAAGATTCCTGGCAGCCACTGATTAAATTGCTTATACTATATTGGTGTATCTCCTCTTCCATATTCCCCCTTTCTGTTTACATAAATGAGTTTTAGGGTGCGGTGGGCTCTTTCAATAATGGCTTGCCCCTGAGGATTATAGGGTATTCCTATAATGTGTGTTATGTTCCATTCTGATAAAAATGAATGAAATGAATGCGAGGTGAATGCAGGTCCATTGTCTGTTTTCAAGACAGAAGGAATCCCCATAATGGGGAAGGTGAGTAAGAGTGTGGGAATGGCGTGTTTATTGGATTCTGAAGAGACAGGTACTGTCCAGATAAAGTTGGAAAATATATCTATTGAGACAAAAAGTAAAGAAAATTTTCTTTAAGGAGCAGTGAGTGAAGTCAGATTGCTAAAGGGAATTAGGTTGTTGCCCCTGGTGATTAACTCCTGAAATCGTAGTTCGTAAGTGCAGAGGGGTGCAGACAACACAGGTTTTAATAATATGTCGTGTTTCAGTGAGAGGAATATGATATTTAGACTGCAATCTGTTAACATTGGTATGAAGATTAGCATGTTCATCATTGGCAGATGTAAAAATGGGAGCTATGAGCCTGTCAACAGCATCATTTCTTGTGACCAGAGGGCCAAGTAAACCTGAATGAGCACATATATGTGCAATAAAGAAAGGTTCTGTACGTGAGCGAATTAAAGCTTGAGTCTGTGAAAAGAGAGTATATAATTCTTCATCTAGGTTGTATAAAAAGGCGGTAACAAAATCAGGAAAAAGGGAAGCAAGGTATTTGGAATCAGTATATATGTTGAAGGATAATGGTTGAAGCGACAAAAGAGCATATAAAGCATATAATTCAACTCTTTGTATTGAAGAATAGGTGTTGGGTAATTTCTCTTTGATATCAGGGCTGACAATCCCTGCTCTGCCTTTCTTGTTGCCATCAATGAAATAGGTGGGTGCATTGATAATAGGCTGGGATGCAATGATATTAGTTACAATGAATTTAGTACATTGTAGAAAGTCCCATAATTTTCCTTTCGGCAGATGAAATGAGATAACATTTTGAAAATCACTTAATGCCATTTGCATGGTCAGGTTATACTGGAAGGCAATTTGCAATTCCTGTTTTGTCAAGGGAACGTGTATTGCATATGGATCAAATCCAGTCCAAGTTTGTACATGGCTTCTTCCTGACACAATTAAGTGCCCTATTTTCTCAATATATTCTACAATTTTTTTAGACTGTTTAGTTTGTAAATATACACATTCTATTGGGCTATGCTGAGCTATAATTGCAGTGGGCGAATGTTCAGTAGGGAATATATATAAAGAAACTGGTTGATCATAATCTAGCTGAGTTGAAAAAAGATTGTTGAATGCATTTCTCCATTAAGGCCAGTTCTTCTTTGGCCTCTTTTGTTAGCTGCCTAGGGCTATTATGGTCGGGGGATCCCTCTAAAATTTTAAATAGATTTTGTAAGGCATAGGTGGGGATGCCAACAGATGCCACAGCCAATTAATATCTCCTAGCAATTTTTGAAAATCATTCAGCATGTGTAGAGATTGCGCAGAAATTTGAGTTTTTTGAGGTTTGATTTTAGATTCTTCCATAACATGTCCTAAATAATTAAAGGGTGCTTTCCACTGAATTTTATCTGGTGCTACAAGCAGGCCATGATTTTGAAAAGTAGTAGTAACTTCATTATATAACTGTTGCAAACAGAATTCAGATTCCATAGAAAGAAGTATGTCATCCATATAATGAATTATAAACGCAGTAGGATACTTGTCTCTAATGGGTTGTAATAAAACAGATATGAGATATTGGCAAATGGTAGGGGAGTTCATCATTCCCTGAGGTAGCACCTTCCATTGGAATCTTTTAACAGGAGCCATGTGATTTATAGAAGGAACTGAAAAGGCAAAATGTTTTCTATGTTTAGGGTGCAAAGATATAGTAAAAAAGCAGTCTTGTAAGTCAATAATAACTACAGACCATTCTTTTGGTACCATAGAAGGGGAGGGCAATCCGGGTTGTAAGGGCCCCATAGGTGACATGGTATTATTAACATTTCTTAAATCTATCAACATTCGTCATTTTCCTGATTTCTTTTTTTATTACAAAAATAAGGGAATTCCATGGGGAAAATGAAGGTTCTATATGAGCTTTTTGTAAATGTTCATTAACTAATTTCATAAGAGCTGCCAATTTTTCTTTAGTTAGGGGCCATTGAGGTGTCCATACTGGGGTATCAGATTCCCAATCAAGGGGCAGCATTGTTAACTCAATGGCCCCCATTAAAAAGGTTCATTTAAAGAAATTGTGGCTTTCATTTGTTCAAGAAAATCCTGTCCCCATAAATTGATTGGGATATTAGTAACATATGGTTTAAGATAAGCTACAATTTGATCAGGGCCATACACTTGTAAATAGGATGCACTGACAAAAGTTTGTGTGGCATCAGTTTCATCCATTCCTAATAGTCTAGAAGGAGCCATAACCTTACCCCATTCGAGGGGCCATTCTGCAGCTCTAATGATTGAAATGTCGGCTCCAGTATCTAACATGCCTGTGAATTTTTCCCCCCGTATGCGTAAAGAAAGCATGGGTTTCTGATGTTCCTTTAGTAAGGTGGATAGTGCAGCAGTAAGGTTGGTATTGCCAAAGCCTCCTTGTCGACCTTTATCAGATGTCTTCATTGGTTTGGCATATGGTAAAAGTAATAATTGTGCAAAATATTCCCCTTTTTTGTAAGTATGCATTTTCCGTTTTGATAACATTTACCATAACATGTATTTCCCCTTCATAATCTTAGTCCACAACACCAGTCAATACCACTAAACTTCTCATTGTGTAGCTACTACGTCCCAAAATCAGTCCCATTGTCCTGGGGTGGAATCGGGCCATAATATCCAGTGGGAATTTTGTGGGGGTTGTATAATTCTATTAGTTCCATATCATAAGGACTAGGTATATCAATGCAAGCACTCTTAGATGTAGCTGCTTGTAGCATCATAACGCTAGGTCCTCCTTTTGTAGTGGGGCTAGAGGATGGCCCCTTTACTAGTTTCCCTGTTGTTTTTGCTGTGCACCGGGGTTTAAAGTGTTTCTATCCTTATCAAATTTAGAATGACATTCATTCAGCCAATGAAATCCCCTTTTACATCTTGGACATACTCCTGGGGTTCTCTTCTTATTAGAAGTAGTATTATTTTTTTTGGCCTGTGTTGGCATGCGGCATTGTTTTTTCTTATGGCTGGGCTTCCCACAGTTAAAACATTTGGCATTAGCAGCCTTTTGTACATTAAAGGTTTCCAATTTTGTTCTATGGACATAGATCTGATATCCTTATATGTTTTCAAATATTCCATAAGAGAGCCAGTCTCTCGAATAGGTCTGAGCACGGATCAACATTCCTCATTAGCATTTTCAAAAGCAAGTTGTTTTAAAATAGTATTTTGTAAAGTCACATCCTTAATAGATTTCTCAATTGCATCCTTTAATTTTCCTATAAATTGAGAATATTCCTCTTCATGTCCTTGAATAATCTTAACAAATGAACCATCAGAGTTAGTGCTATCAACCCTTGCTTATGCCCTACAGGCAGTTTCTTTAATGAAATGTAACATCTAAGAGGTAATATTAGCTAGTTGTGCAATCATATTGGCCATGGCTCTTTTTCCAGTGAGTATATCATAGGTTAAATTGGCAGGGTTACCATGAGATTGCTTGTCAATCATCAGCTGTTGGGCCTCATCATTAACCCACATTCGCCATTGCAGTAATTGTTGAGGATTTAAAACCATCTTTGTTACTTGAAAAAAATCATATGGCATCCAACAGTCAGCCCGTCCTCTGAGAAATTCTATACAGTAAGGAGAAGTAGGTCCATACAGAGTACATGCTTTCTTAAAGCTAGACAACATGCCAAAATCTAGATTAGCCTAAGTATTTTGGTCTTGGGCAGGTTGATTAAATTGCACTGGGAAAGCAAATGTGCAAGCAGGCATCTCCCGAGGAGGAGTGAAATGATTAGTACAAGCAAAGTTAGCAATTGCTGTTACAGGCGGAGCAGAAGGAAAAACCTTAGATTTGGGCTGTCCGTTGAATGAAATGACCTCCGTTCCAAGTGGCTTCAGTTTTGACATATCCTGTATATATATATATGTCTCTAAGTTGTTTTTCTAAGGATTGTGTCTGATTGAGCATAACATTCTTATATTTCAAAGCACCTTGCATATCTTCTTCCTTAAGCTCATATTCATGTAAAGATCGAATAGTTTTTACTTCCAAATCAACGTTATGCCCTTCAATTTGTTCTATGATAGCCCATATGAGTGACCATGTAACCCTTGCTGATACGCTCGCAAAATAATATTTTTAACCCTTTTCCATACATCAAGATCAAGTGTCCCCTCCTCCGGGAACCATGGCTTATGTTCCACTGGTATATGATAGCAGTCATTCAACTGATCTCTTGAAACATTAACACCGTTTTGTTTCAAAAAATGATGCATTATAGAAATGAAAGAAATTTTACTGCTATGTTGTCCCATCCTGCTTACCTCTTTCTGCAGGGGCTCATCGCTTTGTTCAGCCTTTCTCTCAAGTCCCTGTTCATGGCGCCACTTATTGGGGATTTTCTCCCTGGGACTTGGAAGCGACGAATCTGAAAGAAGGACACTTGGACAGTCTCTTGCAAATACTGACAAGTTTATTTCTGCAGTCAAGCTTTTTTATAGAAGCAGAAACAAAGAGCTTAAAGTATGCAGCCAGCAGAGCGCATACGGAGTTAACACATAATCGGTAGAAACATTTCAAGGACAGCGTGCTCTAAATGACTCATGGGCTTCTCCCACAACCCGCTCTCACAAGTAACATCCCTATTTATTATTAACTCTTGGCGCTGAGCATAACCAAAGGCAGGAGATGTCTTTCTGTACGTAGTGCAAAGCCGAGTACTTCTGGCCCTTCACCATTTTCCCAAGGACTTTCTCCTTTAATGGCTATTTTGCACTACACTTCCCAACAATTATGCAGCTGGTATCTCAGTAGACAGAGACAACATGTCTCTTTACATGTGGGTTCCACCTTTAATTTACTTGTACAATTCATTGTTATAATTCTATTTTCCTATTTACCTTTTGTGAACTTCCTGAATATGTGACAAAGTATGTACAGTCTACTTTTGAACTATGTTTATCACAGGATTATTGCTTTCTTTCAATAAAGTACTGAAGCAAAATTTCCCAGGGCCAATAAAGAGTGCCGAGGGTAAGCTGTACTCTCACTGAGAACAGACCAGAGCTGGTAATGGGAGCCTGGGTCATCACACGGACATTCTGTTAAAAGAAATGGATGGACACAATGGAAAGGCCAGAAGGTGGAAGCATAGGTGTCCCCAGAGGACGACCGACGGTGTGTTCATGCCTGTGGCTCTGGAGACAAGAGGCTTCATCACTTCAGCATCTGCGGGGACAGGGCCCCTCTGCTGCTGAGGCACGGGCAGCAGGCCAAGGGTGGGAACAAAGTGCAGGTGTCAAGGCTCACCTTCGGTCCCAGGGCAGCGGGTGCCGAGGGCAACCCTGACGTGGCCCCAAATGATGCATTAGGGAGTGTGTGTGTGCACACTTGTGTGTGGGAGCTTTTCATGTTATTTTAGTCAACAGTCTTTATTATTCATATATCCATAGAAACAAGAATGTAGCAAGGGGAGGTGGGAGGGAGATTCAAGAGGGACAGGACATACGTACACCTATGGGTAATTTATGTTGATGTATGGCAGAAATCAACCGATATTGCACAAAATTATCCTTAAGTTAAAAAGAACATAGCAAGGTGGTTAGGAAAGTATGAAAAAAAGATTTCTCATAGAGATTTATCCTTAACTCCGTGTACATCTGGGAGCAGGCTTCCACCATCATCAGACCTTCCCCCCAGCATCAGACCCTCCTCCAGTGTCAGGCCCTCATCCAGCATCAGGCCCTTCCCCGGCATCAGGCCCTAGTCCAGCCAGACCCTCCTCCAGCATCAGGCTCTCGTCCAGCACCAGACCTTACCCCAGCATCAGACCCTCCCCCAGAATTAGACCCTAGCCCAGCATCAGGCTCTAGTCCAGCATTAGACCCTAGTCCAGCTTCACGCCCTAGTCCAGCATCAGGTCCTCCCCCACCCTCAGACCCTCCCCCACCCTCCAACCCTTCCCCAGTATCAGGCCCCCTCCTGAAGTATGAGGTGTGGCAGCTCCACTTGTCTGATGCTCCTGAGCACATTCAGGCAGCCCAGAGCAGCAGGACAATAGCTCTTGCAGGAGGTACATCTTTAGGAATCACCTGCGGAGCAGCAGCAGCTGGGCTCTGTTTCAGGCCAAGGAGAGGCAAAGAAGAGGCACTTGTGCAGGACGCAGTGGAGCCTGTGGGCACGTTCCACAGCTCTGATTCCTCGCCATGGGGGCTTTGCTCTCCTGCTTTCTTTTGGGCCCCAGGGCGGTGTCCTTACAGATTCATGGTCTCCTTGACATCTCAAGGCCAAGTCCTGAGTCGCATCCCAGTCCCAAGTGGCAGAGGGCTGGGAATACCCAAGCTCAAGGCCTGAAAAGATCCCAGGGGGACAGCCGGACCCCAGGGGGTGGCAGGGCAGAGGATGAGGGTGGCTGCCCCAGAGGGCCCCACAGCAGCACTGAAAGGAGAGCAGTGATACCTTAGCTCACACAGGGACGCTGCCCAGCCTGGCACTCAGAGACGTTATGGCCAGCATCTCTGGGGATGCAGGAAGCCCCGTGAGTGACACCATGCCACCCAGGCCGTGTGGTGGGCAGTGCTGACCATGGCCTCGGTTTTCATTCTGGTTCCAACTGTCCCTCCAAGGGCTGATGGGCTCCTCTTCTGAATGGCACAGATATTTTCTTTATGTGGGTGAAAGCATCCCTGCTTGTTTCTGTCAGCCCTGTTGTTGCTCATCATGTGTTTTCCTCTTTACAACCTGTGCTTGCTGCTCTGCCAGTTTAACTTAGGAGCAGCCCTTATTTTCTGCATTTCTAGTTGTCAGCGTTCACTGGGGCTTTCCAGGTGGTGCTAGGGGTAAAGATGCTGCCTGCCCATGCAACAGATAACAAGAGATGTGGGTTCGATCCATGGGTCGAGAAGATGCCCTGGAGGAGGGCGTGGCAACCCACTCAGTATTCTTGCCTGGAGAATCCCATGGACAGAGGAGCTAGTGGGCTACAGTCCCTGGGGTCGCAGTGTCAGACACGACTGAAGCAGGTTAGCACACACTCAGGTTTTAGTTCAGCCACTCAGGTGTGTCCGACTCTTTGTCACTCCATGGACTGCAGCACTCCAGGCTTTCCTGTCCTTCACTATCTCCTGGAATTTGCTCCAACTCATGTCTATTGAATCATCATGCTGTAGAACCATCTCATTCTGGTGGCATCCACCAGAGAGGTGGCTGGGGCTTGGCAAAGTGCCTGGTCCCGCTGCGTGGGTGTGAACCTGCCCTCACCACTCCCTGACCGTGTGACCGTCACCGTGTCCTCCTCTGTAAATCGGGAGGGGGCAGCACCTGCTTGGGAAGGGGCACACACAGCATCGGTATATAATCAATGCACCATCCATCTCAGTGTTGTATTTATTAATAATAAGGATCACATTTAATAACCTGCTCCTTTTTCTCTCTTGTCACTTAACTGTGCTCCAGATCACATCTGCTTTACTTAACCCTGTAAATCCCACACCCAGCACAAACAAGACTCAACAAATTTGTGGCTGAAGAGGCAGGAACATACCCTGTCTTCAAGGAGATGAAGCCAAGGGAGATGAGGGCCTAATGATAACCCTGTGTGATGAGGGGACCCCAGGAGGACCTGCGTGGCTGTGGGGTGGGGTGGGGGCATGGGCAGAACCCTTGATGAGCTCCTGGGGATGGAGAAGGTGGCAGGAAGGAGGGCAGGTTGTTCCTTGTGGGATGTCCACAGATTGTACTTCACCCCTCACTGATGAGCACTTAGTCAGTTTCCAAACACGTGTCACTGTTAGGAGGAAACAATCATTGCCCAGCTCCTGCTCAATCAATTTCGTACAATATGTTTCTAGCATTGGAGTACAATCATCTGCTTTATTCATTCCATGCTCCATCCATCCACCCATCCAGCCAGCCATCTGTTCATCCATTCATCCACTCACTAATCAATCCATCCATCGACTCATTAGCTCATCTGATCATCTCAGACCCATTGAGAAGACAGACACCTCTTCTGCTCCTGCTCCCAGGAGGACTCCCAGTGTGAGTGACTGGAGCCTCGTGGGGACAATGGAGGAGACACAGAAGGGACATGCCTGCAGGCCCTCCTCCCTCTGAACAGTGAAGCACCCACCTGGTCCTAATGCCTCCTTGCTGGGGTTTTCAGGCTGGCCCTTTTCCTTCTTGCGAAACAAGCAGCTAATGGAGGACTTGATTGATGCCCTTTTTCTTTGGGGCTTTGTGCAGCGAGTCCTGCCTGCTGGTTCTGCTGCTGGGGTTGTTCCCGGGGTTGTCCTGAGAGCCTGTCGAGCTTTAGGGAGAGAAAAGGACCTTTAACTGGCACCCTCGTGCAAACACACACCACTGCACAAGAGCTACTGATAGAAACGGGCACCCAGCAACACCCGCGCCTCAACCTTGCAGCAGAGAGTGGAGTCTCCTTCACCAAACACACTCCACACGAGCAATGCAGGCTCTGAGACACAGACAACCACCCCAGGAAGTTGAGATTCTCTGCTTCAAGCTCTCACCCGAGGAGGGCTTGACTCCAGGAAAGCTGGTGCAGAGGGCACTCCGACCCTCCATCAGGGTCGCTGCTCGGCAGGTGAAAATGCTCCAGGAGAAGGCAAGCTCCCCTGCTCTGGGCAGTTCCCCCCGCCTCCTGCAGGGTGACTGTCCCCAGCCGTGGCAGGAGAGCAACAGTCACCGTGCAGGTCTGCTGGCCAAGTGACCACATGTGTCCTCCATCAAGTGCTGCCTGGCTCAGGACTGGAGCTCAGGTGGTAGTCTCAATGAGGACAGTGTCAGTCAAAGGAAGGGACAGAGTCTCCTGAGAGGAGACCCCTGAGGAAAAGGGAGGGACCCTCAAGAGCGAACCTGAGAGGCACGGGGTCGTCACTGTCAGAAACGTGCCCTGGGCCGGGCAGACCTCTACCAATATCAGGAAGAAAGCTACCACAAGAGCCAATATGTAGAGAAGGACGTTTTCTAAAATCATTGAGGTCACTGAGCTCTTCTTCCCCAGCACCTGAAGTTCACCACTAAACACAGGCACTGAACCCAATGGTATTCCTTTAAAATCATCCTTGCAACTCTTTCAAGACAAGAGGCACAGGGCTCCTGAAACTGATGATGCGCACACAGGCCGCTTACTTGTGGGTGTCCCTGATATCCTCGTGGGTGGCTATGCGCAGCGCCCCCGTGTGCAGGCAGTCCAGCCGAAGGGACTGCAGCGAGGTGGGGGGTCGAGGTTTCACATTTGATGGCAGTCTTGTCATCTCCTACCTCTTCCCGTAAAGCTGGCAGCTGAGGGAGTGAGGTAAGTGTCAAATTGGCTAACAATAGACTGTTTTGAAAATGGCAGTCACACAGGCATTACATTATAACCAGAAACTTATTTGAAAATCTATTAGCTATGCTTTCCCCCAAGTACAAAACCCCCCCTTGTTGTAGCTTAATGCCATCTTAAAGGACAGTCTTGTTCAAGAGAAGCAGGGCTATGGGGCAGCGAGAGCATCCGACTGAATGCAGAGACCCTGGATGGGAGCCTCCCTGCAGCCGGGCTCCACCCTCCCTGGAATCCAGCGACCAGATGGCCCTGCCGGGCAGGACAGCAGAGTGACACCGGCACCGTGGACCCTGCATGGCATGAACTGCCCTGATGAAAGGACTGTGCTCATCGCCAGATGCTGCTCAGAAGCACCACAGCTAGAGTATGAAACCTCTCAGCAAAGCCGACCAGACCTTGCTGTTTGAAGGAGAAAAAGATACAGCTTGTGCCACCACCCAAGATCATTTGTAGTGATGATGCAGGTTACTGGAACCCATGACAACAAGAGAAACACAGAAAAGGTACCTAACCCCTCCACGCGAACACCATGTGCCTGGATCGTATTTCTCAGTAACATACAGACTCGGGGCTACCCACTGAAGTACTTACATGCAGTTCGAGTGTCATTCGCTCACAGTGGTTTCCATAAAGCACCCCTGGGTCTTCACTAAGAGATGATCTTGTATCACCCTAGAGGGGTGAGAGGTTCAAAAGGGAGGAGATATATGGGTACCTATGGCTGATTCTTGTTAATGTTTGACAGAAAAGAAAATTCTGTAAAGCAGTTAACTTTCAACTAAAAAATAAACTAATTTTTAAAAAAAGAGATGATCTCTCCTGGACTCCCAGCTTTTCCACTGGTCCTGGATGTGAGGACAAAGACAGTGGTGGTAACAGTGTGGGGAACAGATTAACCCCTCAGGGTCCAGACATGTCTCACTGATACATCTGGGTGTGTGGTTAAGCCAGGGGAGGTTTTAGGAGACATTCATGGCATGTATTTTTATAAACAATGAGTGTGTTGTTTTAACCAACTAACCTGTGCCTTTTTAGTGGGATTCTGTAAAGAATACTGATCCCGTGCAGTCCCACGGGAGCTTGGTGACAACAAAGTGACTTAGTGCAAAATACAGATGAACTCGTTTAACAGCAGCTTGATAAACTGGGCCCCCTCCCCTGAGGTCTAACAAGAACCCTTAGACAATAGAAGGCTACAAAGGCTAGAAATTATCCACATGGAACTGAACAGGGATCGATCTCAAATTCAAGTTAAAATAAGCATCTATAAAAATCAGAAAACAGCAACAAACAGAGCAGGGAAGTGACACACCTGGGTTGACTATGGACTCAGTGGAGACAAACACCTGCCTCAAAGTCAGGGACTGAGGCCAGCCCCTTCCTCCTGAGGAAGGCCTCTGGGTCTGCAGCCTGGCCACCCTCCCCCAGGATGGGAGCTGCCCCACTGGTGCCCACGTGGCCAGGCTGGGCAGCGCCATGTCCACTTAACAGGAGGGCAAAGCAGGCCACACAGCAGGCGAGCGGCACACCCAGGTCACCAACCCCAGGGGGACGGCGCTGCTCTGCTGTGCCCAGCAGAAGGACTCCCGGGCACTGAGCTGCCTGAACTGGAGAGCGGCCACCGCAGTCCTGTGGGAAGGCCCAGGGGTGCTTGGTCAATGGGCTGGGAGCAGGACAGGGACAAGGAAGGCCATCCCTTGGGGCACTGGACTCCAACAACAGGAGCTCATCCAAGTGACCCGAGGGAAGAGGCAGTGAGCTCCCTCCTGATGCTCCCTCCATCAGGGATGCTGTGATGGACATGAGAGCCTCTGGAAGAAAGCGGGCTGGACGGCACAACATTTAAGTGTCCAGACTCTGATCAGACCAGTCCGCACGGCGCTGCTGGGTGTGAGAGCCTGGGCAGGGTGCCTGGCCTCGCTAAGCCTCAGTGTCTATCTATGTCTGCTGAATGGGGATAGAAGCAGCCTGGACCTCACCTGGGGATGAGATGACAGACTCAGAAAGCATGTGCCCAGAGCACAGAGTCTCCTGCACACTGCTACCCACCATCATTAAATTGGCTTCCCACAAATCTATCATCTATGGCTCTGATTCAGTCATTTCTTATAAGAAAACACTAAGCGGAAATTCCATGGCGGTCCAGAGGTTACGACTTGGCACTTTCACTGCTGGGACACTGGTCTGATCCCTGCTTGGGGAACTAAGATCCCATAAGCTGTGCAGCATGGCCAAAAACATAAGTAAAGAACATTTTAAAAATAATAAATAATACTATGTCTATTATAAACAAGCATGAGATGATGAGAAGGCAAACAAGTGGGAGAAAGGCAAACTGTTACAATTGTCCCAACGAATGACCTATTTCCAACAGAACCATCAGCACATTTTAAGTGGTGGGTGAGTTTCATTACTTCCATTAAAACGTCAATTATTCACCAGGACATAACCACACAGTGTTCATTCATGTTAAACAATAAGGACTCTTTAGTACTTCACAGAGAAACCAAGGCCTGCTAAATTACTGGTTTACCTTTTGACGCTGCTTCTTTAAATCACTAGGCTGATGGATTCATGCAAAGAAATGAAGAGAAACCAGATTTATTGCGACTTTGAAGCTAAAATTTCAAGAATCTGTAGAGGCAAATACAGTAAAGCAAAAATGATGGCAAACATGTAAGTGACATGAAGATTTAGAGAACATGTGACTGGAAGCAGAACATTTTTTTTTTTTTTTTGACCACAGAAGTTAAATAAGCTATTCAAGATTTACTAGAGAAACACTATAAATTATTACTCAGGAATAATACCACTCTATTACAACATCATGATTTATTAAAGCACAGCATTCTGTACAACAAAGGGCCTTAACAGTTATCTATTCTCAGCCAAATTTCTCTATAAGTTAGTTTCTCTTATTAAAAAACATGTTATACTTTAAATTAGTATTTTAACTGATGAGGAACTTACCATGATACCTAGTTTAACATTGAACAAATCTAACCACCTATTGGACATTAATGTAAAATCCTGATATAGAATTTGATTTAAAACTTCTCACAATAAATTCATTAAAGCAAGCTCCTTGATCTCTCTCTAGAAAGTTCCAAAAAGCAAAACTTGGATTGGTCTCAAACTGGCAACTATTTCCATAGTGTTTACACTGTATTTATAACTATTTACAAAGCATTTACATTGTTTTAGATAATCTAAGTGATCTAGGGATGACTGAAAGTATAGGGGAGATGTGCTTAGGGAGACATGAGCATCCGTTGGTTTTGTATCCACGGAGTGTTGGGGGATTTTTGAACCAGTCCTCTGTGGATGCTAAGGGATGATTATACACAGGGTTCTTCTCTGATTCTCATTAATATTTTTCTCTTTTAATTTTCTCTACATTGCTTTGCATTTTGTTAACAATGAGCTGGGCAAGATTTCTACATCTCTTAAAACAGCTTGAAGAGACTGGAACACACTCTCTCTCTTCTGATTTCCTTTCTTCTAAAACTCTCAGCCTGGGTTATTTCCCGCTTAACTCAGGCTCCAAAGATTTTTTTTTTTTTTTTCAATTTTGAGTGAGAATCTTGTTGGTTTTTTATATCTACTTTCTTTTCTTTTTGTAGAGGCTGTGGTCAGTAGGAACAAATGTGTCTTATGTCTTTTCAAAAAACATTCATATATCTCTTCATCTTTAGCTTAAATACTGATCTCTGGTTTATAATTAATATTTAATAATAAATTAATATTTCACACTAGCATGCTAAAAATTGACATTAACTTATTTATAAGAACTCATATATTACATATATCACACACAGTATATTTAAATGTGATAAAATTTTTCTTCATAATATTTATCTAAGATTAGAATTTAGTTATTATGTTTTCAAAGAATATTAAATTTAAACAATGAGAAAGGATTATAATTTATAGATTTGTTTGTTTTATCTGATAGAACATATATCTGTTTAATTATTAAATATCTGCTCTTAAAGAATTTACTTATTCTATACATTTCTACAGATTTAAGAAACTCTTAAAAATGACAAGAAGGAAGTTAAATGAATATGAAAATGGAGAGCTTAGTTTCCATGGAGATTTAAAAACCAGTCAAACTGAAATGGATATTCAAATTAATATGCTAAAACAGAAGGTAATTTTTAATCAGGTTTAGAACCCCCTAATCACTTAATTTGGGGAAATATAAATCATTCCATGCTTTCAGCAGTGAAACACAGATTTGTCTATTAATTTTTTAGGTTGGACACCAGTAAAAAGACAGCTTTCCCTATATCATTTTGAGATAAAAAGGGCACACTCTTGACTCTCTCTGTCTTGAACCCTGGCTGGTGATCTGAAGCTCAGCAGCACAGCACTAATGACCCCAAAGCATCCATTGTTTTTGGTGATAGGTTTGTTGAAATCTAATGAACATACCATGCAGTTCATTCATTTAAACTGTACAGTTCAGTAACTTTATTGTGTTTAAAGAGTCATACAGGCATTACCACGTTAGAACATTTTCATCACCCTCCAAAGAAGGGTGCCAGTTTTCCCTTCCTGATCTTCCCAGCCTGAGGGAACCATGACTCCACTCCCTGACTGTGGTGTGAACACATTTTTTCATTTCTTTTGGGAGTACAGTTATGAATAGAATTGCTGTATTACACAGCAACTATGTTTAACCTTTTGAGGACCTGCCATACTGTTTTCCAGCATGGCTGCATCATTTTATATTTTTATTCAAAGTATGTAAAACGTTCCCATTTCTATACATTCCTGTCAACACTAGTCATTACCTGTCTCTGTGAGTATAGCCATCCTAGCAAGTATGAAGTGGCATCTCGTGGTGTTTTATTTCTCTCTCTGAGGAGAGACAATGAAGATTGAGTTCTAGATTAGTAACTACTCAAAGCTACCCATCTCTTTTAGAATTTTAGTAAATTGAGATGAGGTCAAAAGTCTGATTTTGGTAATGAAACTATTTCTAGTTATTTCTTATAGTACAAATCATATGTCTCATTGCTTACTAGTCTTCATTGCTTTCAAACTTGAGCAGAAATTGTAAGGAGTCACACCTGCCTATTTGTAAGAAATTGTAATTGAAGGGAACCCTGAACAAACTTCTTCCTGAATAGTTCTTAAGTCTTCCTTCTAGTTATATGCTTCTTCTCATCAACATTGTCATTAAAAATCTCACCTTTTATTATATTCCAGTTTATAGGAGACCAGTTTCTACCTGCATTTAAGTTATGTTTCTTTATTTTCTCTTTTTCAAAAATCCATTTTTCTGGTTTTTCCTAATCAGCTTTAAGTTTAGTGGCTTCAATAAACAACATTGGTTTCGTTCAAAATCTACACTTAGGAAAAGGTGGCCAGGACGGCTGTCTTCTCATCCCCTTGGCTTCAGGTGGGGCAGCTCGAGGGCTGGGGGCTGGAATCGGGTGAAGGTGTGTTCATGCCCATGTCTGATAGTTGGTATCTGTGGTTGGCTGGACTTTGGTGAAGGCAGAGAAGTGAAACACCTACCCTGAACACCTAGGCTCTGTTTGCAGCCTGGCCTTACTCGCAACATGGAGCCTGATTCCCAGGTTGAGAGCCAGGCAGAAGCTCTGCTGCCTTGTCTAACCTCGCTTTGCAGTTCACACAGCATCATTTTCATCATCTTCTGTTCAATAGGAGCAAGTCACTTATACTTGGCCTATATTCTACCATTTTTTACAGAATAAAGTTTTTAAAACGAATGGGTACATTTAAAAACTAGCACAGTTACTCACTGGCCACAATTTTTTATATTCCTCCCAATTAAAAATACCCTTTGCCCTACCCGTTCCCTCACAAGTCTCAGTTGTTAACAGTGTCAGGCCCAGGCTCAAGTATGGGTCTTACTGTCTTCATCAGGTACAGGTGGCACAAGCAGATGAGGGTTCTTGGTGTGATTTCTAGAGTGTGACTTGATAACTAAAGGGACAAGTTATCTGCCACCTACACCCCCACCATTCTGTGTTCAGAAATGGGAAACGGGAGGCACCGTAGTCCATAGCAGCTCTGAGGTCCAGTTTGGTCCTGCCAGCCCTTTGATGAGGACTTGGTCCTACCCATAGGAGTGCTTCTCATTTGCTCTACCCTCTGAGCTCAGTGTGCTGTCCTTTTCATAAGAAATGACCTCTGTCTGTAGCTGGGTCATGTTTCTTAAGCCAGCTTCCTCTTTATTGAACTTCTAAGAAAATCCCAAAGGCCTATTCTCATTTATATGTCTTGGTCTCTGTTAGGCCAAGCACTCTTTTTTTTTTTTTGCTCCCAAGGTTCTCTTTAAAGCTTTTAGTGTCCTTTGAACTGGATTGGGGTTCACGTCATTGGAGAGGCTACCCTCACAAATCTTTTTTGAGAGAAGCCCTGCACCTTGGGCTTCTTGTGAAGCTTTGGAGGATGATGCCTTTAAAATTCTTATGCCCATAAGATCTTTAAAGGAATTTGAGGGACCACCTTAAGTCTTTCCAGGGTCTTAATGAAGGGTTTTACAGTCTACAGGCTTCACCTTTAGACCATATTTTCCTGGCCGCACCCTAGATTTGATCTTAGCCCAGAAGCAGTTTCTCTCTTTTAGCATCATGTGACCACTGGACATGTGGAGATGCTGTAAAGGAGATAACAGATATTGAACCCAAATATAATTAATACTGGTTCCTTTATATTTACTAGTCCCCTCCCCTCCTTTTTTTTTTGATAGCTTATCCCTCTCATTGATGTTACTTTCAGCTGGTTCATAACAAGAGTCTCCTTTTCCTTGTGTTTCAGTTTTCTTCTCTTGCCTAGAAGCTGTCACCAGCAGCCTCTTTAAGGGCCATCAGGATTCAGTTTACAATGTCATGAAGCCCTTTGGGTTTTCATTTCTTTCTCTGCATCCATTCAGATCTCACCTACCTCCAGGTTGAAAGGCATTCTCACATCTTTTAGTTCTTTTTTAATGGCATTTTTAATATCAGTATCTGTGCCAGGTATTTATTGCCAGCAAATTGTATAATAAAGCAAGTCAAAGCCTAGTGGCTCAAAAGAGCATTTACTTTGTTCAATAATTTGTGTTGGGGCAAGGCTCAGTGAGTGAGGCCAGCACATTTCTTTTCCAGTCGGCATCAGCTGAGATGTCGTGAAGGTAGGGACCAGAGTCATCTGAAGATTAGTTCATGCACATGTCTAGCAATTGGAGCTGGCTTTTGGATGGGGCACTAGTTGGGGGCGGTCAGTGGGGGCACTGACAAGGTGTTCAGTGTGTGGTCTGGGCTTCTTCGCAGTGTAGTGACTGATGCTAAGTGTGGGCTTTCCCACAGAGCAAAAGTCAGTTTCCCCAGACTCTGTCCAGTAGAAATCAGTTACTGAGGCCAGCACATATTTAAGGGGAGGGAATTTCAGAGAAAAGTGTCAAAGAATTTGTAGACAGTTTCAATACCACCACCTCTACTCACCTCAACTTACCGAGTAATCATTCTGTCAAAGGAAAGTTCTTTGCAACTTGGTGTCACTGAAATTCCCTGCAAATTTTGTTTGTTGTTTTGTTTGGTATGTTCTGTTCTGTGAAAAGTAACAAATGGTTACAAAAATGAGGCATTTTTTTTGTTGCTGTTGTTCAGAAAAATGTATGGGTCATCTCACTAAGCTATTAGGAAATGGAATTTCTTTAACCTTTTGAATTATTTTTCTTTGGAATGCAGTTCAAATTAGCAAAAACCATTCATAGTTCAGAAAAAGACTTATGGGATTAGAATCCATATTTATAAGATTTATTAATGAGAGTCTTATTTTCACAATCTTCTTTTGCGAAGTGTTTATTAACTCAGTTCTAGATAACTCAATACAGTATCCCTCAAACTTCTTTAAAACACGGGGCATTAAGATGGGGGGAAGGAGTAAGAGACATTCTACTAAGAGGTGACTTGTAGTCATTTTATGGAGAAAAAATAGAAAAGAGTGTAAAATCAAGTGCAAATGTTGTGTGACAAAGATTATTACAGTGAAGAGTATATGTTGTGATTCTTGGTGGTTTGAACTTCTTTCTTGATTCTCTGAGTAATCCCTGGTCCTACATTCTACAATACAGATACCATCATATCTATTTGATCCTGGGTTTGAGTTAGGCTGTGCTCAGTCCACTTGCCTCATTACCAAACAGTATTGTTTTATTCTTGCAGATTGATGATCTTACAGCAGAGCTGGAAACTGCATCTTCAAAACGTCTGCACCTGGATGCAAAAAATCAAGTTCTTCGAGAGGAGTTATTATCTATGAAAGGAATGCAAAAGAAATGTGAAAAACTAGAGAAGAATAAAAAGAAGTTGGAGCAAGAAGTAGTGAACCTCAGAAGCCATATAGAAATGAATATGATAGAACACAGTCAAGTAGAGCAGTATAAATGGGAGATTGAAGAAAGGGTGAGACAGGATCTCATAGAGAAATTAAAGGAAGTCAACCTATTTTTGCAGGTTAATTTGTTCATCTGTCATGTGCTTGAATTCATCTCATTGTAAAGTATGTTTTGGATCTATACAGCTTATGTGTTTCCTCTACTTGCCTTAGAGCAATTGATCTGGTAGTTTTCTGGAAGGAAGGGGACACTTGTTTCTCCCTTTAAATATTTCCATTTCCATCACAGTTATCACCAAATTGACCTATCAGAATGATTCTCACTAGAGAATCCTTTCATTTATAAGACCAATTGGTATAAAACAAGACTACTAGGAGGAAAAGAAAGTATTGTGGTTTAGAACTGGTACCATCCTCTTGAATTATTTTTAAGTTGTCTTGTTCAATTTTTAAAATTTTAAGTTGATCCTCTTGTTCTTTGAATTATCAGGTTATATAAGCACCACTATAACAATAATTCCACTTTAATTTTATAATTTTCATATAATTCACTTCACATTGATGATAATTGTTTTAAACTTCTGCTTTTTTTTAACCTTTAAAATTGCTTTCTGAATCACTGACTCAAAACTAAAGGGAACAAATATCATTTTCCAGGTTAATGATTATTTTTAAAATGTTATCTTTTAAAATTTGCCTTAGATACAAGCACCTCTCGGGAGAACTTAGAGCAGTTACAAGAGAAGAATAATGCTTCCATAAGAAATCAGATGGAACTCAGAATTAAAGACTTGGAATCTGAACTCTCCAAGGTGAAAACTTTGCAAGAAGATTCTAAAAAAGCAGAGTTGGAAAAATATAAGCAACTCTACCTAGTAGAACTAGAAGTTAGAAAGTCATTGGAAGGTAAACTAGACAAGTAAGTCAAAACACAGAAAGTAAATTTAGTTCATTAATTTGTCTCTAAAGCCTAATTTTTATAGAGCACAGTTCATGAGATTAGTAGGAAGTGAAAGCTAACTAGATGGTCACTGCTAGAGGGTGGGCTAAGACAAACTATTAATACAGTGTCCTTCTAAGTTTTACCACACAGAGTCGGAAACGACTGAGGTGACTTAGCAGCAGCAGCACACTGCATAAAGGCATGCTTGTGAAATTGGGGGCAATTAACACAGGAGTGAAAGACAGGATAATTCAGAGTGGCTAGAAATAGTATGGCGACCTGACTGAGGTGGGGTGTGGAGGATGGAAAGGGCAGATGGCACCTCCAGTGCCTAGTCCAGGTTTCCCCACTGTCTGAAAGCAGAGCATTCCTGGGAAGCCTTTCATAAGCCAAAACAGCATACAGCAAAGAAGCAGGTACCCGAGGGCACGTTCTGCTACTTGAAGCCTAAAATGAATATGCACAAGTGAAGCACAGGTGCTCCCAGATAGGGTTCAGGGTTGTAGTGACTTGACACTGAGATGTGGGGTGTGGCTTCCAGGGAAGGAGTTCAGTGGGGCCAGTCTCCCTGCTTGGGGAGTGCGATGCCTCTCACTGTAAAACGTACACTGAACCTTTTTATAGGAAATCAAAAATTCTCTTCAAAAAAAATTTTTTTTTTATTATCAAAAACAGATGCTGAGTTAGGCCTTTCCTAGAAGTGAAGTAACATAAAGTGAACTTTGGAAAAGCAGGGGATACTTGTAATTGTTCCTGGGGCTGTTTTAGCTCTTTTCAATCACCCATTGACTTTCTTGTCCTTCCCTCTAGATTGTGACTCTAGATGATTCCTCAGAGGCAAAAGCTTAATTTCTCCGAGGTCATGAGTGAAACGTGTATACAAGGGTGGTGAAAGCAAATGCTTGAAAGTGGCTTTGTGGGATGGGGTGTTTCTTCATCCCTGAACTGTTTCCTGGAGGCAGGTGTGTCCCAGAGGGCAGCAAGTGTCACTGTGAGGCCACCTCCCTTTCTCTCTGATGCCCTTTCTCTCCTCTCCCAACTGTGACTTGTTACTTGAGGAGCCCTAGACACATGTGTACTTCTTTAGAGCAAGGTTACAGCTATCATTGTTTACAGGAGGTCTGCTCTGTGTTGTCAGTGTTCAAACAGTTTATTGGGAATTCCATTTACTATATGGCAACTTTAAAAATGCAAATCATTAAGTTGGTGTTTTCCATCTTCCCCAGGACTCATGAGAGGCTGGCAGTGATCAGCACCAAACTTGAGGTGGAGAAAGAGCAGAACAAATCTTTACTCAGCACTCTTAGCACAAGGCCAGTGCTGGAGCCCCCTTGTGTTGGAAATTTCAATAATCCTTTAGTGCTCAATGGAAATCTTACTCCAAGATCAAAGGTAGGTTTTTCTACTTCAATTCCACGCCCTTAGAATAACAGCATGGAGACTTACTTGACCAAGGTTAGTCCTCTTATCTTTTTTCCACTGGGTTTCAGATTTCTGATACGATTGATCCTTGTTTTTAATTTAGTGAACTTCTGAGTTGTTTATTTGACTTAATGCACACTAAGTAAAAGCCATAATTAGCTGTGCTAATAAAGGAGACAGAAATGTTATGATTTTTTTGTCCCAGAGTTCTTGATTTTAAGAGATACTTACTAAATTATTAAATTTCTTGAAAAGCTGCATTTAAATTCTACTTTAGAAATGAAATCTTATTGCCTAGTATCCAAAAGTTTTCTTTCAGATGTTTCACTTCCTTTCTCATTGATTTCAGTTGGCAATGGTTCATAATCATTTCCAAGCTCTGCTGTACCCAACAAAGTTTTTCTACCTCTAAGCATAAGTGAATCACTGGCATCTAAACACTAACCACATATGGATGCTTTTTGTTTAAAGGAATCCTAGGTAAATCCTTTTTATGTATTAAATAAACTTAAAATACTAAACCAAAACATTAATTTCTAGTTTTGGCTTAACATTTTTTGTCATTTTCTTACAAACATTTTGTCGTTTCTTACAAAAATGACATTTTTTTCATTTTCTTTAATTGCTTTTTTACCTATAGCATTTTTTATTTAAAATTTAAAAAAAAATCTTGCTGAGAATTTCTAGAATATTTCTAGATTTGTAGTTAATTCAAACATTTAAACATTATAAATGAAGCTCACTTTATCTCTATCTTGACATCACCTGGATGCGTGGTATCTAAGATAGCAATGATAGGGAGTCTTTAAATTGCAACCAGTTTTCACTGTTGAATCATTGTGATTAAAATATCCATTTCAGTAAGTGCACACAGGTTTATAGTTTTAATGGTGTTTTCCTGATGTTTGTGATGTATGGAAAAGTAGCCCTTGTTAAATGCAGTCTCAATCTGTTTTCTCATTTGGCTTCTTGCCATCGTAGGAGAGCAATTAAGGTTTCTTTGACAGCACTGCATCTACATTGGGTCTTAGTACTTGAGAGCTGTGAAACTGGAGGACGTGCTTTAGCTGTGCAGTTACAGCGGGCCTCCAAACACTTCATCCCAAGTCAGACACTTCCCCACGCAGGCCTAAGAGGAGGAAGCAAATGCTTGACCCCTGTCCCAGACACAGGCTGCCTACTGCACACCCAAGTTCATGGTGCTATGGGCACATCTTTTCAAAGTAGAGATTTGGAACCAAGCAAACTCTTCTCCCAAACTTACCGGTTAGGTAAATCTCCTCACCTCTCATAAGGAGGGTAGGAGTATAAGTCCTCACCTTGAAACTTTTCTCCTTCAAGTTCCCTGTCATTTGTTTTTTAAAAATGTATGCTTTATAAATTAACTATATCAACTGACTGCTACACATAGGAGTTTGACAATAATTTATTCTTGTTCTCGCCTTTAAAACATGATTTAGTTAGAAAGCTACTATGTCATGTCATGCCACAAGCATTATTGAACTATGTAAGAAGGTTTTACATATTCATTTCCTCTGCATTATATTAAAAATCCATGTGTTTTTTCTTAATCTGAGGAAGTAGCTGGCATAGGACTCTGGACTCAGTAAGAAAGTCATTGGCTTTCTTCTTTTGTAGAATTACGAACTTTGCCTAAATCATGACTCTCATACCTTAAAAAAAGTCTTTTTTTTTTTTTTTCAAGGAAAACTACCTTTCTTAAAAAAAAAATTTGTGTGGAACCATATTATATAAAACAGAGACAAGTATAAATCCTTTTAGCCAAAGGAGTGGCCAGAGGTCCTGCACTTGTGACTTCTCAGTTCCTCAACCCTGCAGTGACCCCTGTGGGACCTTCCCCTTCTATGGGACATAGTTCAGAAACTAACAGTTATGTGTTAATCCTTCTCACTAAATGCCTTTAGAATAAAAACTTGCTGGTACATTTTATTCTTATGTATAATTTTCTCACCTTTCTGTGTTTTTGTTAAATGGAAAAGTTTAAAGAAAATTGCAGGTGTGTTCTCCTTAATAACATTCAACTCAAACTACTTCCTCCATTTGAACAGGATCCTCACCTAGAAATCAAAATAAAGGTCTCAGAAGTATGTATTTAGGGCAGGAGCTGTTAAGGGGAGAAGATAGTAATCATGTGGGTCATTCCTAGGATCATGGGTCATTCTCTAATTCTTTGAAATTATGTGTACTTGATAGACTGATATTTATTGTACTTTTTATCAGATTAACGTTCCATATATATGTTCTCTGTTATCTATAAGCAGAATAAGTAGGAATTCATTTTCTTTTATTTATGTGATTATTTTTCTACTTAAGTAATCTTCAAGTTAGGTCTAGTCTCTAAAAGTATTATTTAAATGTCACATTTAGTAAGCTGTATAACATTCCTATGATAATATCTCTTGCTTAACTTAAAGATAAATAATATTTGACTTATTTTAGATGTGGCAAGAGTTGGACAGGAGTATAACTAGAGAACTAAGAGAAGGTATGTTGCCAAAATGTATGAATTAAATTTAGACATTGATTTCTGAAATACACTGTAAACAAAAAATGACATCTCTTTCCATGGTTTGGATAACAGATGCTATGTTAAATATTTTTTTTCTTATACATAGCAAATGAAAAATGTGAAAGCATGAGCAGTCATAGTGAAAAATATTCTTCTTCCTCATTTATTCATCATGTTCCATAGTTTAAAAAAATCTCAAAAGGTCTATGTAATTCTATTTATTTCTGGCTGTATCCTTTCTCTACTACTGCCATTGCTGTGGAACTGTCCATCTGCACCCTGAGACCATTCTCAGAAAGCATGGAGTTAATCAATGTCTCAAGTGTCTGGTAGTGGTTAAGGCTAGAACACCCAGACTCAAGCAATTATGTTTGTGTAGCTGTCACTTGGTGGGTGACTTTATAATTTCTGTGTAATTGACTTTGTCACTAGTTTATCTCTTGCCCTCAGGAAAAGCTCCAAACACCTGCATCAATTTGGGTTCTTCCAAAGTAGTTGGCCTTATCTCTTTACCACCTTATTCTGCCCCTTAGCTGTGCATCTAACCAGACAGACTGTGTAGGATCCCACAGATTCGTTTCCTCACCTCTGATCTTTGTACGTGCTTCTCCCCTCTGACTCTTGTACTTTTTACTGTCCTTCAGGTAGCTACTTCCATAGCACCTCCACCAAAAAGCTGGCAGTATTGACACTAAGCCGGCCGTCCCTTCTGAGTGTTCCTTGTACCATCTTGTATATCTGTCTTAGTATTTATGACACCATATGGAAATTGTCTGTTCATCTATTTTTACAGTTTATGGCATTATCATTTCTCAGGGTGACTGGGTCACCTTCATCTTGTAATTCCAGTGTTTGTCACAGCACCTTAGTTGACAGTTATTGAGTAAATGAATGAAGAATGAGAAAGCCAGAAGCTCTGATACTCAGCCACGTGTGGGACCGTGGGCTGATTATATAATTGTAATCTTGTATTTTGTTTTCTGTCATTTATAGATACATTTCATTTTTCAGAGCACTTAGAAATATCTCAGGTTTTTTTTTTTTTTCTTTTTTTACTAATACTGAGTTAGCTCAAGTATTTTAGATAAAGAATGTAATCCCTTTTCTTTCCAGCTGCTGCTCAATTTGAATCTGAGTCCTGTGGATTGTCTTCTCTAGGAGCTACAGATGGGTCAAATATGTCTCAGGACCTGCTTTTGAAAACATCACAAGAATATGTACAGATTTTGAAGAAAAAAATATATGATCTGAAAGATAAATAGTAAAAATTTCCCTTCTGGACTGTTTTCATGACATTTTAGTTGTTTCTCATTAAACATGATGATAAAATCTTTATTAAAGGGAAATATTTTTGTGTGTATGATGAAAATTTATATGGCATTTTAAAAATACTACTTTTAAGTAGTATTAATACTACTTTTAAACAGTAGTATCTAAGTACTTTTGATACTAAGTATTTTCTCTGCAGCTAACTTAAGCGATTTAAAAACTAACACTAAGTTTTCCATATTCAAAGTGAAAGTGTTAGTCACTCAGTCGTGTCCGACTCTGCAACCAATGGACTGCAGCCCGCCAGCCTCCTCTGTCCTCCACTATCTTGTGGGGTTAGCTCAAATTCATGCCCATTGAGTTGGTGACTATCCAACACTCTCGTCCTCTGTTGTCCTCTTTCTCCTCCTGCCTTCCATCTTTCCCAGCAGAAGGGTCTTTTCTGATGAGTCAGCTCTTCACATCAAGTAGCTGAAGTATTGGTGCTTCAGCCTCAACATCAGTCCTTCCAATGAATATTCAGGATTGATTTCCTTTAGGGTTGACTGGTTTAATCTCCTTGCAGTCCAAGGACTCTCAAGAGTCTACTCCCAACACCACACTTCAAAAGCATTAATTCTTTGGCAGTCAGACTTCTTTATTGTACAACTCTCATATCCATACATGACTACTAGAAAATAGTGTGTATATGTTAATCCCAATCTCCTAACTTGTCCTTCCCTTCATGTTTCCCCTTTCATAATGATAATTTGATTTTGAGATCTTTTGAGTTGGTTTCTGTTGTGTAAATAAGTTTATTTTTATTAAATTCCACATGTAAGTGATGTGATACTTGTTTTTCTCTGTCTGAGTTACTTCACTTAGTATTGTAATTTCAAGATCCATGTGTGTTGCTGCAAATGGCATTATTATTTCTTTTTATGGCCGAGTAATATTCCATTTTCGTTGTGTGTGTGTGTGTGTGTGTGTGTGTACTGCATCTTCTTCATCCATTCTTCTGTTGATGGACACTTAGGTTGCTTCAATGTCTTGGCTATTGTAAATAGTTCTGCAGTGAACATTGGGGTGCATGTACCTTTTTGAATTATGGTTTTCTCCAGATATATGCCCAGGACTGAGATTGCTGAATCATATGGCAACTCTATATTTAGTTTTTATAGCAACCTCTATAGAGTTTTCTACAGTGGGTGTACCTCGTTGCATTCCATAAGCAGTGTAGAAGGATTCCCTTTTCTCCACACTCTCTCCAGCATTTATTATTTGTGTATTTTTTGAAGGTGGCTATTCTGATTGGTGTGAAATGATACCTTATTATAGTATTTCTGCATTTCTATAATAATTAGTGATGTGGAGCATCCTTTCTGAGCATCCCTAATGTGCTTTTTGGTTGTCTGTAGGTGTTCCTTACAGAAATGTGTATTTAGATCTTATACTCATTTTTTTGATCAGGTTGTTTGCTTTTTGATATTGAGTTCTTTGAGCTGTTTGAATATGTTGGAGATTAATACCTTGTCAATTGCATCATTTGCAAATATTCTGTGGGTTGTGGTCTGTCTTGTTTACAATTTCCTGCACTGTGCAAAAGCTTTTATGTTTAATTATATCCCATTTGCTTATTTCTGTTTTTATTTTCATTACTCTAAGAGGTGGATGAAAAAAGATCCTGCTGTAATTTATGTCAGAGTGTGTTCTGCCTGTATTCTCCTCTGAGTTTTACAGGACCTGTCTTATATTTAGGTATTTATTCCATTTTGAGTTTATTTTTATGTATGATGTTAGGGAGCATTCTAATTTCCTTCTTATACATGTAGCTGTTGAGTTTTCTCAGCACCAATATTGAAGGGGCTGTCTTTTCTCCTTTGTATAGTCTTGCCTCCTTTATCCTAGATTAATTGACCACAGGTACGTAAGTAGGTTTCTCTCTGGACTTTCTGTCTCGTTATATTGATCATTCAATATATTTCTGTTTTTGTGCTAGTACTGTGTTTTGATTACTGAAGCTTGCAGAGTAGTCTGCAGTCAGGGTACCTGATTCTGTCAGCTCTTGCTTTTCTTTCTCAAGATTGCTTTGTCTATTTGGGGTCTTTTGTTTCCATACACACTGTAAAATTTTTTGTTCCAGTTATATGAAAAATGCCATTGGTAATTTGATAGAAATTGCACTTAATCTATAGATTGCTTTGGATACTATAGTTATTTTGACAGTTATACAGTTATAATGTCACTTTCATTTCTATATTTCAGTTTCCTCTCTTTCCTTCTTAGTTTAGGTAAGGGTTTATTGATATTGTTTGTTTCTTTCAGGAAATGAACTTACAGTTCTTGCATATGAGCACTGGGCTGGCACACCAGGCCTCTGTGTGCATGGGCAATGTGTTTAGAGGTGTTGCTTAGCGACGATCATCCTGGGATGAAAGCTTCCAAACCGTTGAGCTTCCCAGCTTGGAGGTTGTGGCAGATGGCTCTGGCTTACCTGTAGTGCTCGTGTTGGGTTTAGGGGACTGTGAAGAGCCAAGGGAGAGGTGAGATGTGTTTGGAGTCCGTAGGCTCTGCGATGAAGAAGAGTTTTGGCTTCAGGAGTAAGAACGGTGTGTCGCCCTTTGGCTCCTCCATCAACCCGGTGAGAGACAGCGGTCATGGAATCAACTTCCAGCCAGGATACCGCATCCGAGACAAAGTCCTCAGAAAGATCCACGAAGCTGCCATTGTGGGCAACGTAGCCAAAGTGCAGCATGTACTGTTGTTTGGAAAAAATGGCCTGAACGACGGAAAAGATGAACAGGTAAGCGGGGTGGAAGGGCCTGGCAGAGATCCCTCCTGTGAGTTTCCCTTCCAAGGCTCCTGGATACCTTCCTGGGATCCAGCACCCCACAGACTCTATAGGCAGCAAAAATCCTTAGTTGGTTTTGGACCCACTTATAATTCTCCTTATAGAGCTTTACTGATAGTTTTGAAGTCTTTTAACTGAATGTCGGTAATCACAGAAATGAAATGAAACATGAATAGCATCTGTTTTTCCTTTCTTCCTCCTACTTTTTATTTGCATGGGTTACCATGATGTACTCATGAGTAAAAACTCTCAAATTATATAGCCTTCAAGAAATCTTCTGAACCTTTTGGCTCTCACATTTTTTCTCATGTGATTTATGAAAGCACTTCTTCATGGATCACCTATTGTGGATCATGGCAGTGGACAGATTTCTGCTGTTGTCAATATCTTATTTTTAATGTACATTTTTTATACCGTAAGTTTATATAGTACAGAAAACTGCATAGTGAGCAAAATAATTCCCATGTCAAATCAACTTCTGGATTAAAAATACAATTCAATATCCATTTTATATAAGTGTACACTTAGGTATATGTGTTCTTTGCTGAAGGACCTTAGAAGACAGCTTTGAAGCAGGAAGCTGGCTGTGTCCTTGAATAGAAAGACATTTTCTTAGGATGTATGGTCTTTCTATATTTAAAGCAAATCAACATTTCATAATTTTAAAGATTTTGGGTTACATATGCTGTCTTTAATTGTTGTGATGAAATTAAAAGTTTTGTATAGTAGAGGAAGATTTGCCCTTCTAGATATCAAAATGTGCTATAAGTGCCCACAAATGTTCATTTACTAACAACTGAAAAGATAGATAAATGAATGGAACAGAATGCCCAAACACCCAAATGTATGTAAAACTTTAGAACTTGAAAATGATGACCTTTTCTGTTAGAAATGATAAACTGTGTGTAGATGGTGGAGAAATAACCTGGTAAAAGAGAAAAGTAACTCAATTTTTATCTCACCAAAAAGTTTCAGATAGAGTATGGATCAAACATTTCAAATATGCACAGTGAGAAAAGTGCCAGAATAAAACTCAGGTTCCTATTTATACATTTTTTATCTGTGGACAGAGACTTTTTTTTTTTTTTTCTATTTCTACTGTTTCTTAACCTTATTTTTTTTTAAATTGGAGAATAATTGTTTTACAATGTTGTGTTGTTTTCTGCTGTATAACATCATAAATCAGTTGTAAGTGTACACATAGCCCCTTCATTATGAGCCTCCCTCCCACCCCAAAGACCTTTCTAAGAATGATTTCAAAAGTAAGAATTCTGGAGTTTCCTGGATTTCAGCACACACACACACACACACACACACACACACACACACACACACAACAAAAAGAAATCTGGATGTTGATTTAACATTTTAACAACACAAAAAATTTAAAACTCTTTGTAGATCAAGCTGTCTATAGGCAAGTCGGATTACCAGACAGGGCTTGTCTTTTTGGCACTAATAGGAAAGTGGCACAGATAAAAATGATTTCTCACTTTCAATTTTTTTTTAGAATTTGTTTTGAGGATTGATATTTTCTGACAGCTTTCAGCCTTTTCAGAAGTCAAGGGAATCTAGGGAGTTCCTTGGTCATCCATGGTTAAGATTCACTGCTGTGGGCCCAGGGTTCGATACCTGGTGGGGAAACTAAAATCCTGCCAGCTGCTGGGATGTATTGTACAACACGGGGAACATAGCAAATACCATATAATAACTTTAAATGGAGTATGATTTATAAAAATTGTGAATCACAATGTTGTGTACCTGTAATATATAATAATATGTAATATGCATCATCTATATTTTAATTAAAAAGAAGCAACTGTAGACAAAAGACCTTATGGTAATTAGATCAACAGGAAAAATGAGAAATGAGCAAACAAAAATGCTACCAATTATAGTTGTACAGACATTGTGAATTATAAATTTCATTCCAATGTCAGAGACGTTAAAATGTCAGAAAATGAACATATTAGAATCACTGAAGCACAGTGTTGTCTCTAATCCTCAAAATGTATCTGCAAAGGAGGTATGATATCCTTTGACTTCATTGAGATGTTGTCCTTGTAAAAAAGTAGTAATAGTAATAAGTATGATTATATTACCTAACAGTTACTGAGCTGTTACCTGTGCCAGAAATGGTTCTAAACTCTTTGCATGGATCTCATTTAAGCATCGCAGTGCTGTCCTGTGAGAGAACTACTTCTCTCTCTCCATTTTGTTGATGAGGAAATTGAGGCACAGAGAGGCTGAGTGACAGCTAAGTGACAGAATGAAAGTCAAATTCAAATCCAAGTTGAGCTGAATCTCAAGGTCATGGTCATTGTATTCAAGTAAATTTTCTTTCATTACTGTGTTAAGAAGAGCTAATGCTAATGTATAATGTTCTTTCTTTCTCCAGAAGGAAACGAAATATTTGTTTTAGAGAGGGATAGGAACAGCATACTACTGAATGTTTTCAATCACAGGAACAGTTGTTTGTTTTGAAACAGTAACACTACAGTTTCCTGAAAACTCCTCTTGCTTTCATAGGACTGCCCTCCACTTGGCCTGTGCCAATGGCCATTCAGTGATGGTCACTCTGCTCCTGGAGAGAAAATGCCTACTTAACCTCTGTGATGATGAAAACAGGACAGCGCTGATGAAGGTATGGGGCAGTGAACCATGTCCACACGAGGTGGGTGTGATTTAACTACTGAGACTAAAAGTGAATTCATCTCATTTAGATAAAGCAAACCGGTGAAGCTTGTGGACTGTTTACTTTGAATTCCTAGAATTTACACTCTGTTTCTTGGCGCAACACTGACACGCCATAGAATGCCAAGAAGAGGAGTGTGCGACCCTTCTGCTGGAGCATGGTGCCAACCCAAATGTCATGGACGTCTGTGAGAACACCGCTCTCCACTACGCTGTCTTTTGCCAGAATATATCACTCACAGCAAAGCTGCTTTCCTGTGACGCCAATATAGAAGCCATGAACAAGGTATATCTCAACTAACTTTATTTACAAAATATTTGCAAAGCATTTTTTTAAACTAGAAGTGTTTTATTTCTAACTATGTAAATAGGTAAACGGAATAGTGTCCAACAAGCCCTGTTACCATGGAAACAACTCCAAAGCCACTGCAAGGGGTGGGGGAAAATGTTGGAGCCCACAGAGAGGGCAAAGCTCTGTCTCCCAGCCAGCTGTATACCTCAGAAGGAAGATTTCCCATCAGACCATGCCCGGGAGTTGGTGGTAGGCTCGGAGCCCACAGATGATGAAGGCCTGGGGAGAGTGAAGCAATGTGAGGAGTGGCTGCTTCCAGGGGCTCAAAGAATGGGTGCCCCTGGGGGTGGGTTGGAGGAGGAAGGAGACCCAGTGCCCATGAGGGGCAGCCCGGTGAGTGCAAGTGGGCCTGGGAGGCAGCAAGCCTGGAGCCCTGAGCCCTCCAGGACCCCGGTTCTGAGATCCGGCCAAGAGGGTCAGGTCATGTTTGACTCCCAGCAAGGGCATTCACTGGTGCTGGTGACTGCTTGGTTCATGATGTACACCTCAGGGTCTCCTGCGCTCAGCCCCAGGACCTGCTCAGCGGGGTTGCAGCTATGCATGTGGAGCTAGTGATGGTGTAGCCGCCCCTCCTGCTTTCTCCAGGACGCACGTGACGTCCTGCAGCTGCAGCCCCACCAGGAACTCCCTCCACTCTCATAGGTGGGCTCAGTTTTCCATCTTTGGAAGCTCCAGCCTTCCCTGAGTGAAAGTATTTTGAAGGAACCAAACTAGGATTTCACTTTAAATCATGATATTTCTCAAGCATTAGAGAGTAAAGCATTCCTTTATGTGTTTATTGCTGGTATTTGTGATAACACTGCACTTGTTAAGTAAAACATTTTCCAAATATTTTACCCCAGTTTTTGTTTTTTTTGTAATCAGTCTAAAATAACACAGTAAAGCAAAAGTTGTCTCAGTAGACTTTGTCTTAAAATTCAAACATAACGAAAGCATTTTACAACATATTAGAAATCTTGCTGCTGTTCACAAATTCCCGTCTTATGAAAAATGGTTTATATAAACACAGTTTCTCTCTCATTGCCCAAGTCTTAATAAGTTAAAAGGAAAGGAAAAGGAGCAAGCAAGTGAAAAGTGCAAGTCAAGCTGGAATTTTGGCAGTTGGGAAATGCCAAGAAGAGGATTTATTTATTTTAATATTTATTTATTTGGCTGAGCTGGGCTTCATTTCAGCATGTAGGATCTAGTTTTCTGACCAGGGGTCGAACCCAGGCCCTCTTTCCTGGGAGCACTGAGACCCAGCCATGGGACCACCATGGAAGTCCTGAGATTTTGGTTTGTGCTTTTTATTTCCTTCAGTTTATATATTTCTTATATGCTTTTCAGTTTTCAGGGATAATAGTTGTTATTTTGAAAAACAGTGTGAGTGAATTGTAACTTGCCTAGGTGCCAGTTTTAAGAGGACTCTGATCAAAACAGACTGACAGTGAACAGGTGGTGATTTGGTGGGAATTAAGAAAGAAGAACAAATAACTACTTGATATTATCCTATTCTGGCAGAACCATCCACTTAGATAAGAGTCTAGACTCTACTCTCCCATCTAGAATATCTTGATGGGAAGGAAGTAAGGGGGTTATAAATAATGAGATCAGGTTGCCTTTTGGGTTTACTAGACCCTATTCTACCACTGTTTACCCAGGAAATTTTTTAAAATTGCAGTTTTGATGACTCTTGCCTCTTACACTTTTCTTTTTTATTCAAACCTTCACGTAAGAGAAGGAATTGGCCATGTGAGTAAGAGATGAGACTGGAGTGGTTGCTGCACTAATTCTCAGCTATATTCTGCTGGTGAACCACAGTTATTTGGGAAAACTTATTTTAAAAATGTATAAGCCTAGGCTGTTTGCTGTAGATTTTGACTGAGTAAATCGAGGAACGCATGGACGTGTGTATTTAGAACTATTCCCTTGAGATTCTGATCTAGTCCTTGATGGATAACTATGGAGTGAATACATGTAATTTCTAAATGCACCCTTCACAACAGAAAGTAGTCTCCTGAAGCGTTGGAGTTTGATCAATGCTAGCTACTTCCATCAGCTCCCTCCTTTCCAACAATATTAGCCTGACTTTTTCTCTGCCCCTGTGCTTGAGACATTAAAAGGAGTATCTTTGGCAATATCTATAGGCTTGAACAATAACTTCTTTTCCTTCCAACCACTCATCATTCAGTGACACTCTGAGAGTCTTTAGCGATTTGCTCATGGTGAAGTCACTTCGTATGTAGAGTCTGACCCTTTAAGGATTTTGCACCTTCATTTATCATCCAGGTCATTAGGTCAACAGATGTTTGTTACCAACAGGGTTTTCCTGACTGCAGTAATAGTAACTCATGAGCCTTTTTTGGTGCCAGCTGCAGGACAGACTCTTGCAGTGTGTCTGTTAGAATTGCTGATCCCTGGCATAAGCAGATGAGAGCTTTAAAACCCGTGAAGTTAGTAACAGTACAGAGGGGGATTGTTTTAAGCATTTATTTTCAGCAGGCTTGGAAACTCATGATCCATTTTATTAACAATCTAGAAGAATTCTAGAGATAGATTGTAGTTTGAACAGGCAGTGGAAACATTCTTGACTGTGAATTATGAGTCTTTTTAAAAGACTTTATGTTTAATTGAATTATGAGTCTTAATAGCCTTATTTATTACATATTGGGACCCAATTTTTATTTTGTGAAACATATGATACTAAAGAAAGGAAATGTTTCACATACAAATATTTGCTTTATACCTACCTGTTTGGAAACAGCAAACATAAAACCAAAAGTGGGCCATAACCCAAACATGGCCCTTGGATATGTTTAGTTTACCTCCATACATTGAGTCAACATTTCAAATTTAGGAGGCTCTTGCAGAAGGACCAAATCTGGACTCCCTTGAGCCTATCCTACTGTTTGGTCTGCGTGCAGAGGCCACCCCTTCTATGTGGGACATGTGTTTTCAGGGTTACCAGTCTCACCTGGCTTTTTCACTTACTCACGTCATCAGCTTTCCGTCCATAAGCATTTGAGTTTCCAATTTTTGATTGATAGTTTATTTTGATAAATATTTGAAGGTTTTTAAAGACAACCTAATTAATCTATAATTGATTTCATATTTAAAAAAATCTCTTAAGAATGGGATTGAATTTTTCAAATTAGAATTTTTAAGTTGGTTGTGGCAGTTTCACACTGAATAACTCTCACAAACACACAAGATTATAAGAGACAGTGCAGGGAGAGCTGGTGGAAGAGCAACTCCCCGAGAAAATGTTGAGCATGTATTCATTGGTAACTTTATGTTGCAGTCTTTAACTAAGAGCAGTAAAGCAAGACAGACACCAGAACTCTAGGATTTTGGAAGCTTCCTCCTGGTGGTCTGGAGGTAATCACATGAGAGTCATCAAGAAGGGTCTTTGAAGATAAGGTGGGGAGGGTGCTCATTCTGCATGCAGTTAGTATCTAGCTAATGCTGACCTCTCAGCCAGAATATCTAACTTAAGGAAGGGCAGTGGAAAGAGCAAGCAAGGAAGAGAGAATGAATAAGATTAAATTCCAGGAGACATTTCTGAGAAAACAGTAAAACAGGGTTCCCACAGTTGACTTTTTGAAAGAGAAAAAAAAAAAAGTTTCTCTCTTTGCATGTTCATGTAGAGAATAATATTTCAACTGGAATGTCTGTAAACCTTTTGAGTTTACTCATGGTCATCCTTGGATAGGTTATGCATGCTACAGATAGTATTATATATTTCTGCCTCAGCATTGTCCCTAAAATATTCAGTTGATACAGTAGCTAAATGATACCCGCTCCCGTACCTGCATTGGGAGCTTGACACTTAGCCACTGGACCACTAGGGAAAGCCCAGGGGAGGAACATATTAAAGAGAAAGAAGGTGCACAGGGCAATGAGGAGGGGGCTCTCTTTCATTTACTCTGACTTTTATTTTTAAGTTCAGAGAATGTATTGCATGATTTTAATTTCAGTTTAGAAATAGGTTAACTGTGTACATTAGAAATGGTTTTCCCTGTTTTACAGGATGACCTGACACCACTGTTACTTGTGATATGTGAAAGGAGAGAGCAAATGGTGGAGTTTTTAGTAAATAAAAAAGCAAATATAAATGCGGTTGATAAGATGAAAAGGTACTGTTTTTCTTTTTCTTTTTAAAACCCTTAGTGCTGGATGCTTGGGGCTGGTGCACTGGGACGACCCAGAGGGATGGTATGGGGAGGGAGCAGGGAGGAGGGTTCAGGATGGGGAACACATGTATACCTGTGGCGGATCCATTTCGATATTTGGCAAAACTAATACAATATTGTAAAGTTTAAAAATAAAATAAAATAAAAAAAACCCTTAGTGCTGTTCTAGGATGGTAATATCAAGATTAAATGAATAAGCGGATTCATTTGTGATCAACGCATCATCACTTAGGTAGAAAATCAATTATTATGACTGGGTATCATGAACAATATATAGCAGGATTCATATTCCTTTATAATATTGACCAATGTCATATTCAACCTCTTTTTGTTTGGTTGGTTGATCTTGTAATAGCTGAGGGATTTCAAATTAGTTTTATTAGCTTTGTGAAATATGGATTCTGCTTTTTAGTTTACCTCATGACAGTATCAAGTTTCTTAATTCTTTTAAAAGAATTCTTTAACCTCTACTCTGTATGTATATACTTTTATAAGATGCATAGTAAACCTAAAAGACTTGATTTTGTCTTTTGGATAACTCTTTGTTTTAAATTACTGTGTTTGAAGAATGCCGATGTTACTAGGTTGCAAAAGAGTCAGATACAACATAGCGACTAAATAACAACAGCCACAAAAAGGTGATTATTACTCACGGTCACCTGATCCTGCAGGCTCATCAGTTTTTATCCTTTCTCATTTTAGTACATTTTGATATTTCCATTTTTAATGCAGGTAGAAGCAAGAAAGATAGCTTTGATCAGATAAACAGTTCCTTTAACAAAGACAAGTCAGAGGTGAATGATACAGATGAAAATGATGGGCTTTAGATTCAGGCTAGGTTCAATTCCTAGGTTTCCTACTGATTAGGGTTATCATCAGCAAATAAGTTTCCTGGTACAAAAGGCAAATAGTAATGCATCTTTCAAAGGTGCCTGTGTGTAAGAAAGATTTTATATATGGTATTTCATTTTAACACCTAGCACACGATTGTCCACATCATTAACTGCCACCATGATTGTTTTTATTCCCATTATTATCAATATTTTTTTATTTAAACCTGCAAGTAGCCTTTCCTTAACCCAACCTCTAGCTGACTTTGAAGCCGAATATATCAGACTAAGGAGGAAATAGGGAATTTATCCCTTCAATAGTCATCTGCCTCAGATAAGTGACCTCAGCATCATTTCTTGTCCATCAAGGACTTTATTATTATTTTTACAAAACATTTATTTATTTGGCTACATGGGGTCCTAGTTGTAGGAACTCTTAGCTGCAGCATATGGAATCAAGTTCCCTGACCAGGGATGGAACCTAGGCTCCCTGCATTGGGAGCCTGGAGTCTTATCCACTGGCCCACCAGGGAAGTCCCCAACAGGGACTTTTGAAATAGTAAGTGCTGCTACCTGGCATCCCAGTGGGACAGGAGGCTTCTTTTCTGTCCCTTCATTTTAGCCTTGGAGGTAATTTGCAAAGATGCACACTTGAGCCTCTAAATGGTCAGTTCTTCATGAAAGGGCAAGGCGTTCACTTGGTAAAGCATCTCAAATTAACTGTTTAAGTCAACTCAACTTCCTGAGGCTGAAGTCATCTCTGTTGTTTTAGAACAGCCCTCATGCTTGCTGTCAAGTATGAATCAACAAATGTTGTCAGACTTCTTCTTCAACAAGGTGCTGACATCTTTTCTCAAGATGTTTTTGGATGGACTGCAGAAGAATATGCTGTTATCAGTGGTTTTAATATGTAAGTGTTCACATTAAAATGCCAGTTCTCACTAAACTGCAGCCAAAAATAATTTTAACTGTTACTTGCTACATGACCAGTGAGAGCTCCAGTTTGGTGCAGGCGGTTTGGAGAATGGTGGTGAGATGTTTCCCCTCAGGAGCTGAAAGCCAAGCAAAGGCCAATTAGTTACTCTTGGCTGTGGGTTTGGGATGCTTTATCTCAGGACATGTAGACCTTGATCCTTAGAAAGCTTGACATTAGCTATTTCATTCCAAGTGTGACCTCTTGGTATGGCGTATGAACAGTGCCACAGTTGTGATATTTCTACCTAGTTCTTTGGATCTTGAAATATTTATTTCAGCAGCAAATCCTTTTTTCCCTTGAGGGTTTGCTTGTCTATACGCTTTCACTTGAATTTTCCAAGAACCCAGAGAATTCCCTAAGATCAACGAGACAGTCCTCTTCCACAAGTCATTTGGAGGGGAGAAAATAGTTCCTTCTCAGCATTCTGTTTCTTGCACTGATTCTACTGCTGCAGCACTGCTGCTACAGCTGGTCTTGATAAGGTCTCCTTGGCAGCTGGATCTGGAGTCTGGATGTGGTTCTATAAAGACCTTTAATAAAATCATTTTAAAAGGAAAAACAACAACAACAACAACTCATCCTGCAGTGGGCTCATGATTGACCTTTGCTCCCAGGCTGCCCCTCTGGGTCCAGGTTCCCCAGCCTTTAAGGTGATGCACATGTCTACTTCAGAGTGAGAGCTCCTTTGTTCTCATATGTACGCTTGTCGCTCAGTTACTGTTGCAAACAAAGCTCCAGCACCCAATTCAGGCATCTGGGCCGCCTAGCTTCCCCCCTCACTCAGAGACCTTATGTGGAGCCCACGTGGAAGCCTAGATAGTCACGATGAGGTGCCCTTGAGGCTCTTATTTGTCTTTTCTGCTAGCAGATGTCAGTGGGGGCCCTTTTAGGCTGTCAAAGAGGGTCAGGTGCTCCTGCAGGGATTGAGCAGACTTCCCTTTCTCCTTTGTATCTAGATTTGAACCTCAAGGTGGATTTCTGTCCTGTGGCGGCACTTTTTCTTAGGTCACAGGTTCCCTGTCATCCTTCCCAGAGTAGTGGGTGCCAACTTGCCTGAAATTCCCTAATTATGCTTGGCCCCTCATGGGATCTGTTTCCTGTAATAATGAAAAATTTCCAACGGACTTCTGTCTGCCTCCACCTTAAATGTTTTCAGAATCTGCCCCATAAGGAACCAATTCAGCAGAAATCCCTAAATCTCAAATAAGATAGTTGGAATTCAGAGAGGTAAGCCCTGTCTAGAACTTGCCAGTACCCAGTGTAAGAGTAGGGATATGTCTTCCAAGTGAATTGGAGAGGAACATGGAGATTAAACATCATTGTCAGAAAGATCTGCTGGTTCAGAGTTTGAGAAGATAGAGAAGGAAGAGTAGTGGTCCAGGCCAGGTCTTGATTGTGATTAGTTTTCTGCTCTTGGTGTAATTAGCTGCAATAATGGGGGATCATTATGTTCTCTAATGTAGTGAATTCATATGTTATAAATAAATTTAGGTACACATTATCTAAAAGCGGAGATTCCCTAAATTACAAACCACAAAGAACATCTAATCACCAGAATTAATAACAGTTTCATGCAACACTTGAATGTGAAACGTATGAAAAAGCACACATTGGGATTTACTTGGAATTCCAAAGTAGTTACAGCAATAAAGTTGAAGATGAAATTATTCCACTATTTGACTGTTTCTGCAAGCATTTTGGGGGTATATTATCTCATTACATCCTATTAATCCTCTTGTGAAATAAGGTAGTAATATCCCAGTTGTGTAGAGGAAGACTTTGAACAGAAGAGAAACAACTCCTCCAGGAACAAAGAGCAGTTGGTTATAGAGGTAGGATTTGCAAGCTCAAGAGATTTTCCGTATGTCAAGCTAAATCTAGTTAATTATTGGAGCTGTACTGTCCTGAGTTCATGACTACTTCATCTTCCTTTTCTTTCTCCTTTCAGTTCAGTTGCTCAGTCGTGTTTGACTCTTTGGGACCCCGTGAACCACAGCATGCCAGGCCTCCCTGTCTGTCACCAACTCCCAGAGTTTACCCAAAATCATGTCCATTGAATCAGTGATGCCATCCAACCATCTCATCCTCTGTTGTCCCCTTCTCCTCCTGCCTTCAATCTTTCCCAGCATCAGGGTCTTTCAAATGAGTCTGCTCTTCGCATCAGGTGACCAAAATATTGGAGTTTCAGCTTCAACATCAGTTCTTCCAATGAACACCCAGGACTGATTTCCTTTAGGATGGACTGATTGGATCTCCTTGCAGTCCAAGGGACTCTCAAGAGTCTTTTCCAAGACCGCAGTTCAGAAGCATCAATTCTTCTGTGCTCAGCTTTCTTTATAGTCCAACTCTCACATCCATACACGACTACTGGAAAAACCATAACCTTGACTAGACGGACCTATGTTGAGAAAGTAATGTCTCTGCTTTTTAATATGCTAAGTTGGTCTAACTTTCTTTCCAAGGATTAAGCATGTTTTAATTTCTTGGCTGCAATCACCAACTGCAGTGATTTTGGAGCCCCAAAAAGCAAAGTAAGTCACTGTTTCCCCATCTATTTGCCATGAAGTGATGGGACCAGATGCCATGATCTTCGTTTTCTGAATGTTGAGCTTTAAGCCAACTTTTTCACTCTCTTCTTTCACTTTCATCAAGAGGCTTTTTAGTTTTTCACTTTCTGCCATAGGGTGGTGTCATCTGCATATCTGAGGTTATTGATATTTCTCCCAGCAATCTTGATGCCAGCTTGTGCTTCATCCAGCCCAGTGTTTCTCATAATGTACTCTGCATATAAGTTAAATAAGCAGGGTGAAAATATACCTTTACTTTCTCCTTTACTACATGCTAAATAAAAGTTTATAGAACTTAGAAACTTGAAATGTATGTGACAATTGAAGTTTTCATATCTCTGACATTGTCTGAAATGATCTAAGAATTTGGTAGTTGTTTTTCATATCAGTGTTAAAATATTTATCGCATTTTTAATACATAGCTTTCACCAACTGATTTCTGAATATAAAGAAAAGAGATCTAAATCTTCTCCTGACAATAGCAACCCAGGTATGTCATCTGATACCGAATTACTCTCGGTGATTCTACCATAGATAAAGTAGGAATGAGGAAGTTTCAATAATGAAAGAACTATGAAAAAATTAGTGTAAATTGCATGTGTATTTTATTTTTTTAATTAATTTCTTTATACTCTAGTATTCAGAATTCTTTAAAAAGTTAATTGTAGGTGATTTAACATCAAAGACATTATTGTCTGAAAAGAAATCCATCTCTTTAATATGGCCCCTAAAGTCCTATATTAGATCTTTGTGTAAATCAGAAAAAAAATTTAAGTGAGTATAATGTATATTTCATCTATAGTCATAGTACAGCAGATTGGATGTCTTATGAAAGTGAACTTTCATTTTTAGAAATCGTTTACATTTAGTGAATGAATAGTTAGTAGTTACTGTGTAGTGATTAGTTTCACTAAAATAGTTACCATCATTAAACCTGGGAACTTGAATAATCCCTTCCTGGTAGGATAAGAAATGATAAACAATAACTGCAAAGCTGAGGCAGTGTGCAGCATAGTAGTGAGAGATTATTTCTGAAAGATACCTACCAATTGTACAGAAGGCAGAAAAGCAATGCCTGGTTGAGAACCAGTTATTTTGCCTATTGTACCAACAGGTCTAGATTACCAACTTCAATCCTTACAGATCTAGAGAGAGTGAGATAGGTTGACTTCATTAGGATCAGATATTTTCTTTTGTGTGTTGGACAATTGTCGTGAGAGTATAGTTTTGTAAGAACAAGATGTTCTCTTGCCATCAATTAAAAGATTATCATAATAGATATTCAAATAGAACAACTTGGGACTCTGCAGGTTCTAATAAAAGCACAAAAATACTTTGCATTAACAAAAACAGCATTAGGTCCACAGGATGTGGCATTTAGCACATTGTACAGGGTGTCCAAGGATACCTTTAATTGAGTAGACCTCTATCTAATCAAAGGGGGCTTCCCAGGTGGCTCAGTAGTAAAGAATCCACCCGCCAATGCAGGAGATACGGCTTGATCCCTGTGTCGGGAAGATCCCGTGGAGAAGAAAGTGGCAACCCACTCCCATACTCTTGCCTGGGAAATCCCATGGACAGAAGGGCCTGGTGAGCTGTAGTCCATGGTATCACAAGAGTCAGACACCATTTGGTGACTGAACAACAAAAACATCTATCAAAGTACTATAGATTGGTTTATTACACTAGTCAGGGGAGATACAGAGATGACAGTATCTTGGTCTTCAATATGCTCAGAATAGCATTTTTCTCTGGTTAATTTCTATATTTTTCTACAGAAAATTTTCAAAGAAAACATGCTTATTTACTTGTTCACTAAACAGAAATTTCAAGTGTCTTTTAAGTACTAAGCATTGTTCTGATGTCACAGAGTGCAAACATTTAAAAATCACTGCCCTTGCTCTCCTTGCTCAAGCTTGCAGTGCTCCTCTCCCCGTGGAGTCACTGCATGTGAGTCATCCCTCCAGCATCAGATCATGACGACCCTGGGAAATGTTGTCCAACAGCACCAGAGTCCGTGGCTCCCTCCATCCTTCCCTCCCTCCCCTTGTTCATCAGCTTAGAATGTGATAATGTATGCCTTCCAAGCTGAAAAAGCATGATTTCTATAAACATTTGCTACATAATGGGAAGGACTGATATAATGATATCCCTCAAGAGTACACAGCACTCTTTGGACCATCCTGCTCTGTGTGGTCCAGATACTCTTGAGCAATGGAAGGAGATAGTCCCAAGAGATTCTTTTTAAACATGTTAGTATATATACACACAGAAGCTGAACTTTTTTAAAAAGTTCCATACACACACACACACACACACAAACAGAAGCTGAACTTTTTAAAAAATATATAGGGAACTTTTTTAAAAAGTTCAGCTTCTATGTACCCTACTTCATGCTCACCACTACAAGTCTAGTCCACATTCTCATCACTGAATTGAGCCTCTTTACCCGTTTGCCCTCTCCCACCTTCCTTTCAAGAGATTGTCCTTTCTAAACTTGGAATCACTACATCTTTCATATTTCTCTTGACTTTGGAAAGACGGCCAGGAAGAGAAGACTTTTGTTTCCAATGTTTTACCTTGCTCTGAGGTTCAGTGCCTTTGACCAAGCTTCCCTGTGATAGGGCATTTTCATTGTGAACTAAAGAGCCAGAGATGTTGTCATGTCCCAGTAAGACACCTATAGTCTCTGTTCAGTGCTCCAGGCAATAGAAATCCAGAAATACTGTGCTGTTTAAGCATGCTATTTTCAGCTTATAGTACTTATTGTATTAATGGTATAGTATCATTTTCTGTCAGTTTCCTGGAGTTTGGTTAGGATTATGGTCATTGTAAACAGCAGTTCTTTTCTTTGTTGTTTTGTTTTGCATTTGATGACTATAAAGGGAGGGTTCTTAGGCATTAGTGGTCTACGAGTATAGTACAACCACTGTTCCCTTCCTCTAGTGTGGCCTCCAGGTGTGGTTTGAAAGGAATACTTTTAAACAAAGCCTCAGTCTTGAGGTTTTAATATTCTGTATTTTTCTTCTGTTGATTTAAAATTTATCTTGCTTTTTTCTTTAATAGTGGATGAGAGTTCTGAAGAGGACTCTTCAAGGAGGTAGGATTTTATGGATGTTTTAAATTATATGTTTAACTAAGGGAACATGGAGAAGAGAAACTAATGGTTGTTGAGTGTTCTACTCTGGGTTAGACACTGCATTACGTGCTTAACATTTGTGACCTCATAGAGTCATCACAGCAGCTTTGTAAAGTAGGTGTGTCCTACTTTTACTTAATTAGGCAATAGTTGAATTAACCCTGGTTAAAATGAGCTGACCTGTGATTTGACAATTGGCCTTCCTGGCTCCCACATCTACTCCCATGGCCCTCAGCAGAGACTGAGAAGTACCCGTGTAGCATATAAGTTAAAGATATAAATTAGTTCTTTGACTTGTGTACATTTTAAGTTTCGACATTGTGGGGAAACTCCCTGTAATCCCTTAGAGTAAAGGAGAGAAGTGGTGCCATCTCAGAAAGTGGTATCCCTGCTGACAGACCAAGACTCCTATTTTGGACGGACTCAGATTCGTCTCTGAACCTTGAACAGACAATAGAGAAGGAAAAGCCTATTCTTCCACTTTGTTTTAAGTCATCAGGTTTATTCCAGTTTGGGCAAACAAGAATTATTTCAATCCATCAATTGGATTTTCAGTTCAGCTATTAGAACTTTTAGTGAAAACAAATTATTTTTAGGCTCTGCTGATACATTGGCTGTCACTCTCTGTTATGGAAACTAAGAATGAGTGTTAACTAGACATTTCATAGGTTGGGAGAGATGGATGCAGAAATAGGTAACGAAAACCTTTTTTGGAGAATTCCCTGGGGGTGCCAGTGGTCATGTATGGATGTGAGAGTTGGACTGTGAAGAAAGCTGAGCACCGGAGAATTGATGCTTTTGAATTGTGGTGTTGGAGAAGACTCTTGAGAGTCCCTTGGACTGCAAGGAGATCCAACCAGTCCATTCTGAAGGAGATCAGCCCTGGGATTTCTTTGGAGGGAGAGAAGCTGAAGCTGAAACTCCAGTACTTTGGCCACCTCATGTGAAGTGTTGACTCATTGGAAGAGACTCTGATGCTGGGAGGGATTGGGGGCAGGAGGAGAAGGGGACGACAGAGGATGAGGTGCTGGATGGCATCACTGACTCGATGGATGTGAGTCTGAGTGAACTCCGGGAGTGGTGATGGACAGGGAGACCTGGTGTGCTGCAATTCATGGGGTTGCAAACAGTCGAACATGACTGAGTGACTGAACTGAACTGGTGGTGCAGTGGTTAAGATGGTTAGTAAGACATCTTCCAATGTAGGCAGTGTGGGTTTGATAGTCAGAGAATCTAAGATCTCACATGACCCAGGGTCAGACAGCCAAAACTTAAAATAGAAGCACCATTGGAACTAATTCAGTAAGGACTTTAAAAGTGGTCCACATCAAGAAATCTTTAAAAAAAAAAAAAAAAAAAAGCTGTTATAAAACAGGCCAGGGGAGGAACCAAGATGGCAGAGGAGTAGGATGGGGAGAACACTTTCTCCCCCACAAATTCATCAAAAGAACATTTAAACACCGAGTAAATTCCACAAAACCACTTCTGAATGCCGGCAGAGGATACCAGGCACCCAGAAAAGCAACCCAAGTCTTTGAAAGGAGGTAGGAAAAAATATAAAAGACAAAAAAAAGAGACAAAAGGGAGTCTTAAAAAGAGAAGTTTCCAAACACCAGGAAACCTTCTCACTGCCAAATCTGTGCCGAGCTTTGGAAGCATAGAGGGCAACATAACAGGGAGGAAAAATAAATAAACAATTAAAACCCACAGATTGTGAGCCCTACGGTAACTCCCCCAGCAGAGAAGCAGCGCAGACACCTGCACATGCCATTAGCAAGCAGGGGCTGGGCAGGGAGGCGTGGCGCGGGCTGCATCGCTTAGAGTAAGGACCTGGCCTGAATACCCTGAGCGCTATCTGAGCGAAATAATTTGGGCTAGCAAACCAGACTGTGGGATATCTACCATGCGAAAAGCCAGCCCTAACCTAAGACACTGCCAGGCCCGTGCACAGAACAAAGGACTGAAAAGAGATAGCCGGCTGCAGACCTTCCCCCTCCAGTGACAGGCAGCCAGAACCAGAAGAGGGCAATCGCAGCCCCAGAGAGACATTATCTATAAAACTGTAAGCAGGCTTCTTTGCTAACTAAAACTTCTTGGGGGTCTGGATGGTCAACATCTGCCTGAGAAGGTGTGCTGGTTGTACACCTAGGTAACCGAGCAGCAGAGAGGCGATAAATCACAGCAATTGTGCTCGCCAAACACCTCATCACCTGAGCTGCTTGGACCTGGGAAGGGCACAAAACGCAGGCCCAACAGAGTCTGTGCCTCTGAGAACTACCCAAGTGCCTGATCCTGAGCGGCTTGGACCTGGGAGGTGCAGGCAGCCCAGAGCCAGCCACGGATGGTTCCCGGCGGAGCAACCTAGAGCCTGAGCAGTGTGGGCAGGGAGGCTACATGCGCCGTGAGCAGGGGAGACCCAGTGTGGCTGAGGCACTGTGAGCACACACCAGTGTTATTTGTTTGCAGCATCCCTCCCTCCCTCCCCACAGCGCGACTGAACAAGTGAGCCTAAAAAAAAAAAAAAAAAAAGGCATCCTCCACCGTCCCCTTTGTGTCAGGGCGGAAACCAGACACTGAAGAGACCAGCAAACAGAAGAAGCTATAACAGAGGGAACCGCCTTGGAAGCTACAGACAATAGATTAAAACCCTGTGGTTACTACCGACTACATAGGAAGGGGCCTATAGATCTTGAGAAATATAAGTCGGACCAAGGAACTAGCCAAAAATGAACTGAACCCACAATACTCACAACAAAACCAGAGAAAGTCCTAGATATATTTTTACTATTTTTACGATCATTCTTTCTTTCTTTTTTTTTTTTTAAATTTAAGTCCTCTATTATTCCTTTAATTTTCACTTTTATAACCTATTACTTTGCAAAAAAAAAAAAAAAAGACCCCCCCCTTTTTTTTTAAAGCAAACTTCATATATATATATTTTATAATTTTTTGAACTTGTTTTTTTTTTCCTTCTTTTCTTTAACATTGTATTTTTGAAATTCCAAACTCTACTCTAGGTTTTTAATTTTAGCTTTTTGGTATTTGTTATCAATTTTGTACCTATAGTTTTTTTTTTTTTATAATTTCTGTGACTTTTGTTTGTTTGTTTGTTTGTTTCTCTTCTTCTTTTATATAACATTGTACATCTGAAATTCCAAACTCTACTCTAGATTTTTAATTTATGCTTTTTGGTATTTGATACCAATTTTGTACCTGTATTTTCTTTATAATTTTTGCGACTTTGTTTTTGTTTGTTCATTTTTTCTCTTTCTTTTCCTTCTTCTTTTCTTTAACATCGTATTTTTTAAATTCCAAACTCTACTCTAGATTTTTAATTTTTGCTTTTATGTATTTGTTACCAATTTTGTACCTTTAAGAACCCAATCTTCAGTACCCATTTTTCACTAGGGAGCGAGATTACTGGATTGACTGCTCTCTCTCTCCCTTTGGACTCTCCTTTTTCTCCACCAGGTCGCCTGTGTCTCCTCCCTAATCCCTCTCTACTCTACCCAACTCTGTGAATTTCTGTGTGTTCCAGACGATGGAGAACACTTAGGGAACTGATTACTGGCTGGATCTGTATCCCTCTTTTTCATTCCCCCCTTTTATCCTCCTGGCCACCTCTGTCTCCTTCCTCCTTATTCTCTTCTCTGTATAACTCCGTGAACATCTCTGAGCAGTCATAAGGAAGTGATTACTGGCTAGCCCACTCTCTCCTCTATTGATTCCACCTCATCTCATTCGGGTCACCTCTAACTCCCTCCTCCCTCTTCTCTTCTCCATGTAACGCTGTGAACCTCTCTGGGTGACCCTCACAGTAGAGAAACTTTTCATCTTTAATGTAGATGTTTTATTAGTGGTGCTGTATAGAAGGAGAAGTTTTGAAACTACTGTAAAAATAATACCAATAACTGGAAGCAGGAGGCTTAAGTCCAAACCCTGACTCCAGGGAACTCCTGACTCCAAGGAACATTAATTGACAGGAGCTCATCAAACGCCTCCATACCTACACTGAAACCAAGCACCACACAAGGGCCAACAAGTTCCAGGGCAAGACATACCAAGCAAATTCTCCAGCAACAAAGGAATACAGCCCTGAGCTCCAAGATACAGGCTGCCCAAAGTCACCCCAAAATAATAGACATCTCATAACTCATTACTGGACACTTCATTGCACTCCAGAGAGAAGAAATACAGCTCCACCCACCAGAACACCGACACACGCTTCCCTAACCAGGAAACCTTGGCCAGCCACCTGTACAAACCCACACACAGCAAGGAAATGCCACAATAAAGAGAACTCCATAAACTGCCAGAATACAGAAAGGACACCCCAAAATCAGCAATTTAAGCAAGATGAAGAGACAGAGGAATATGCAGCAGATAAAGGAACAGGATAAATGCCCACCAAACCAAACAAAAGAGGAAGAGATAGAGAATCTACCTGATAAAGAATTCTGAATAATGATAGTGAAATTGATCCAAAACCTTGAAATCAAAATGGAATCACAGATAAATAGCGTGGAGACAAGGATTGAGAAGATGCAAGAAAGGTTTAACAATGACCTAGAAGAAATAAAAAAGAGTCAATATATAATGACTAATGCAATAAATGAAATTAAAAACACTCTGGAGGCAACAAATAGAAGAATAACAGAGGCAGAAGATAGGATTCATGGATTAGAAGATAGAATGATAGAAATAAATTAATCAGAGAGGATAAAAGAAAAATGAATTAAAAGAAATGAGGACAATCTCAGAGACCTCCAGGACAATATTAAATGCTACAACATTCGAATCATAGGGGTCCCAGAAGAAGAAGACAAAAAGAAAGACCATGAGAAAATACTTGAGGAGATAATAGTTGAAAACTTCTCTAAAATGGGGAAGGAAATAATGACCCAAGTCCAAGAAAACCAGAGAGTCCCAAACAGGATAAACCCAAGGTGAAACACCCCAAGACACATATTAATCAAATTAACAAAGATCAAACACAAAGAACAAATATTAAAAGCAGCAAGGGAAAAAAAAAATAACACACAAGGGAATTCCCATAAGGATAACAGCTGATCTTTCAATAGAAACTCTTCAAGCCAGGAGGGAATGGCAAGACATACTTAAAATGATGAAAGAAAATAACCTACAGCCCAGATTATTGTACCCAGCAAGGATCTCATTCAAATATGAAGGAGAAATCAAAAGCTTTTCAGACAAGCAAAAGCTGAGAGAATTCTGCACCACCAAACCAGCTCTCCAACAAATACTAAAGGATATTCTCTAGACAGGAAACACAAAAACGGTGTATAAATTCAAACCCAAAACAATAAAGTAAATGGCAACGGGATCATACTTATCAGTAATTACCTTAAACGTAAATGGGTTGAATGCCCCAACCAAAAGACAAAGACTGGCTGAATGGATACAAAAACAAGACCCCTACATATGTTGTCTACAAGAGACCCACCTCAAAACAGGGGACACAACAGACTGAAAGTGAAGGGCTAGAAAAGGATTTTCCATGCAAATAGGGACCAAAAGAAAGCAGGAGTAGCAATACTCATATCAGATAATATAGACTTGAAAACAAAGGCTGTGAAAAGAGACAAAGAAGGTCACTACATAATGATCAAAGGATCAATCCAAGAAGAAGATATAACAATTATAAATATATATGCACCCAACATGGGAGCACTGCAATATGTAAGACAAATGCTAACAAGTATGAAAGGAGAAATTAACAATAACACAATAATAGTGGGAGACTTTAATACCCCACTCACAACTATGGATAGATCAACTAAAAAGAAAATTAACAAGGAAACACAAACTTTAAATGATACAATAGACCAGTTTGACCTAATTGATATCTATAGGACATTTCATCCCAAAACAACGAATTTCACCTTTTTCTCAAGCGCACATGGAACCTTCTCCAGGGTAGATCACATCCTGGGCCATAAATCTAGCCTTGGTAAATTCAGAAAAATAGAAATCATTCCAAGCATCTTTTCTGACCACAATGCAGTAAGATTAGATCTCAATTACAGGAGAAAAACTATTAAAAATCCCAACATATGAAGGCTGAACAACACGCTGCTGAATAACCAACAAATCACAGAAGAAATAAAAAAGAAATCAAAATTTGCATAGAAACCAATGAAAATGAAAACACAACAACCCAAAACCTGTGGGACACTGTAAAAGCAGTCCTAAGGGGAAAGTTCATAGCAATACAGGCATACCTCAAGAAACAGGAAATAAGTCAAATAAATAACCTAACTCTACACCTAAAGCAACTAGAAAAGGAAGAAATGAAGAACCCCAGGGTTAGTAGAAGGAAAGAAATCTTAAAAATTAGGGCAGAAATAAATGCAAAAGAAACAAAAGAGACCATAGCAAAAATCAAGAAAACCAAAAGCTGGTTCTTTGAAAGGATAAATAAAATTGACAAACCATTAGCCAGACTCATCAAGAAACAAAGGGAGAAAAATCAAATCAATAAAATTAGAAATGAAAATGGAGAGATCACAAAAGACAACACAGAAATACAAAGCATCATAAGAGACTACTATCAACAATTATATGCCAATAAAATGGACAACGTGGAAGAAATGGACAAATTCTTAGAAAAGTACAACTTTGCAAAACTGGACCAGGAAGAAATAGAAAATTTTAACAGACCCATCACAAGCACGGAAATTGAAACTGTAATCAAAAATCTTCCAGCAAACAAAAGCCCAGGTCCAGATGGCTTCACAGCTGAATTCTACCAAAAATTTAGAGAACAGCTAACACCTATCCTACTCAAACTCTTCCAGAAAATTGCAGAGGAAGGTAAACTTCCAAACTCATTCCATGAGGCCACCATCATCCTACTACCAAAACCTGACAAAGATCCCACAAAAAAAGAAAACTACAGGCCAATATCACTGATGAACATAGATGCAAAAATCCTTAACAAAATTCTAGCAATCAGAATCCAACAACACACTAAAAAGATCATACACCATGACCAAGTGGGCTTTATCCCAGGGATGCAAGGATTCTTCAATATCCACAAATCAATCAATGTAATACACCACATTAACAAACTGAAAAATAAAAACCATATGATTATCTCAATAGATGCAGAGAAAGCCTTTGACAAAATTCAACATCCATTTATGATAAAAAACTCTCCAGAAAGCAGGAATAGAAGGAACATACCTCAACATAATAAAAGCTATATATGACAAACCCATAGCAAACATTATCCTCAATGGTGAAAAATTGAAAGCATTTCCCCTAAAGTCAGGAACAAAGACAAGGGTGCCCACTTTCACCATTACTATTCAACATAGTTTTGGAAGATTGGGCCACAGCAATCAGAGCAGAAAAAGAAATAAAAGGAATGCAAATTGGAAAAGAAGAAGTAAAACTCTCACTATTTGCAGATGACATGATCCTCTACATAGAAAACCCTAAAGACTCCACCAGAAAATTACTAGAACTAATCAATGATTATAGTAAAGTTGCAGGATATAAAATCAACACAGAGAAATCCCTTGCGTTCCTATACACTAATCATGAGAAAACAGAAAGAGAAATTAAGGAAACAATTCCATTCACCATTGCAACGGAAAGAATAAAATACGTAGGAATATATTTACCTAAAGAAACTAAAGACCTATATATAGAAAACTATAAAACACTGGTGAAAGAAATCAAAGAGAACACTAATAGATGGAGAAATACACCATGTTCACGAATTGGAAAAATCAATATATGTGAAAATGAGTATACTACCCAAAGCAATTTATAGATTCAATGCAATCCCTATCAAGGTACCAATGGTATTCTTCACAGAGCTGGAACAAATAATTTCACAATTTGTATGGAAATACAAAAAACCTCGAATAGCCAAAGCTATCTTGAGAAAGAATGGAACTGGAGGAATCAACCTACCTGACTTCAGGCTCTACTACAAAGCCACAGTCATCAAGACAGTATGGTACTGGCACAAAGACAGAAATATAGATCAATGGAACAAAATAGAAAGCCCAGAGATAAATCTGCGCACATATGGACACCTTATCTTTGACAAAGGAGGCAAGAATATACAATGGATTAAAGACAATCTCTTTAACAAGTGGTGCTGGGAAAACTGGTCAGCCACTTGTAAAAGAATGAAACTAGAGCACTTTCTAACACCATACACAAAAATAAACTCAAAATGGATTAAAGATCTAAATGTAAGATAAGAAACTATAAAACTCCTAGAGGAGAACATAGGCAAAGCACTCTCTGACATACATCACAGCAGGATCCTCTATGACCCACCTCCCAGAATATTGGAAATAAAAGCAAAAATAAACAAATGGGACCCAATTAAACTTAAAAGCTTCTGCACAACAAAGGAAACTATAAGCAAGGTGAAAAGACAGCCTTCAGAATGGGAGAAAATAATAGCAAATGAAACAACTGAAAAACAACTAATCTCAAAAATATACAAGCAACTCCTACAGCTCAATTCCAGAAAAAAAAAAAATGACCCAATCAAAAAATGGGCCAAAGAACTAAATAGACATTTTTCCAAAGAAGACATACAGGTGGCTAACAAACACATGAAAAGATGCTCAACATCACTCATTATCAGAGAAATGCAAATCAAATCCACTATGAGGTACCATTTCATGCGAGTCAGAATGGCTGCGATCCAAAAGTTTACAAGCAATAAATGCTGGAGAGGGTGTGGAGAAAAGGGAACCCTCTTACACTGTTGGTGGGAATGCAAACTAGTACAGCCACTATGGAGAACAGTGTGGAGATTCCTTAAAAAACTGGAAATAGAACTGCCTTATGATCCAGCAATCCCACTGCTGGGCATACACACTGAGGAAACCAGAATTGAAAGAGACATGTGTACCCCAATGTTCATTGCAGCATTGTTTATAATAGCCAGGACATGGTAGCAACGTAGATGTGCATCAGCAGATGAATGGATAAGAAGCTGTGGTACATATACACAACAGAGTATTATTCAGCCATTAAAAAGAATACATTTGAATCAGTTCTAATGAGGTGGATGAAACTGGAGCCTATTATACAGAGTGAAGTAAGCCAGAAAGAAAAACACCAATACAGTATACTAATGCATATATATGGAATTTAGAAAGATGGTAACAATAACCCTGTGTACGAGACAGCAAAAGAGACACTGATGTATAGATTAGTCTTTTGGACTCTGTGGGAGAGGGAGAGGGTGGGAAGATTTGGGATAATGGCATTGAAATACGTATAATATCATATATGAAATGAGTTGTCAGTACAGGTTCAATGCACAATACTGGATGCTTGGGGCTGGTGCACTGGGACAACCCAGAGGGAGGGTATGGGGAGGGAGGAGAGAGGAGGGTTCAGTATGGGGAACACATGTATACCTGTGGTGGATTCATTTCGATATTTGGCAAAACCAATACAATATTGTAAAGTTAAAAAAAAAAAAAAAACATAAAGGAGATCAGCCCTTGGTGTTGTTTGGAAGGAATGATGCTAAAGCTGAAACTCCAGTACTTTGGTCACCTCATGCAAAGAGTTGACTCATTGGAAAAGACTCTGATGCTGGGAGGGATTGGGGGCAGGAGGAGAAGGGGACGACAGAGGACAAGATGGCTGGATGGCATCACTGACTCGATGGACGTGAGTCTCAGTGAACTCCAGGAGTTGGTGATGGACAGGGAGGCCTGGCGTGCTGCGATTCATAGGGTCGTAAAGAGTCGGACACAACTGAGCGACTGAACTGAACTGAACTGAATACTCCATTGTGTGTATGTGTGTGTGTACCACATCTTCTTTATCCATTCATCTGTTGATGGATATTTAGGTTGCTTCCATGTATTGGCTATTGTAAATATTGGTGCAATGAATATTGGGGTGCATATATCTTTTTAAATTATGGTTTCCTCTGGATAATTGACCAGGAATGGGATTGCTGACTCGTATGGCAACTCTATATTTAGTTTTTCAAGAAACCTCCATTCTGTTCTCCACAGTGGGTGTACCTAGTTACATTCCCATGAACACTGTAGGAGGGCTCCCTTTTCTCCACACCCTCTCCAGCATTTATTGTTTGCAGATTTTTTATGCTGGCTATTCTGACCGGTGTGAAATGATACCCCATTGTAGTATTTCTGCACTTCTCTAGTAATTAGGGATGTTGAGCATCCTTTCTGAGCATCGTTTCATGTGCTTTTTGGTCATCTGTAAGTGTTCTTTAGAGAAATGTCTATTTAGATCTTACACTCATTTTTTTATTGGGTCGTTTTTTTTTTTTTTTTTTTTTTTATATTGAGCTCTTTGAGCTGTTTGAATGTTTTGGAGATTAATCTGTCAGTTGCCTCATTTGCAAATATTGTCCCCCATTTGCTTACTTTTGATTTTAGTTTCATTACTCTAATGGGTGGGTCAAAAAATATACATTGCTGTGATTTGTGGCAGAGTGTTGTGTCTGTGTTCTCCTCTAAGAGTTTTATAATGTCTGTCCTTATGTTTAGGTCTTTAATCCATTTTGAGTTTATTTTTGTGGATGGTGTTAGGGAGTGTTCTGATTTCATTCTTATACATGTAGCTGTCCAGTTTTCTCAGCACTGCTTATTAAGGAGGCTGTCTTTTCTCCATTGTACAGTCTTGCCTCCTTTGTCTTAAATTAATTGACCACAAGTGCGTGGGTTTCTCTCTGGACTTCCTATCCTGTCCCATTGATCTATGCAGTGTATTTTGGGTTTTGTGCCAGTACCAGTGTTTTGATCACTATAGCCTGTAGTGTAGTCTCAAGTCAGGGAGCCTGATCCTATCAGCTCCTGCTCTTCTTTCTCAAAATTGTTTTGACTCTTCAGGGTGTTTTGTATTTCCATACACACTGTAAAATTTTTTGTTCTAGTTCTATGAGAAACACCATTTGTAATTTGATACAAATTGCATCGAATCTGTATATTGCTTTGGTTAGTACAATTATTTTGACAGCAGGAAACGGTTTATTCAGAGTGGTTCTGGGTGTGTGGTGGCCACCTTGAATTAAATCAGATTCAATCAGATTCATGAAATCAGATCTGATTTTCCCAGCCTGTGGCTCTTTGTGTCCTGCAGAAGGCGCCAAATGACTGGCCAGGGCTCTGATGCTTTGGAAAACATGAGATATAATTCTAAAAGGCCAGCATCTTAAAGCATTCAGTGGTCTGTCTGCGACCCTTCCTTTTGCTTCATTTTAGTGTAATGTGGGTCAAAAGGAGAAGCAGACAGGAAAATGGTTGCCTCTCCTGGCATGTGGTAATATTGTGGAATATGAAAACGTGAGTCAAACACAGAGACAGCCCAGTCAAACAGCACCTAAACACAGAGCTTGTATGGGAACTTGTGTGTGTGTGTGTGTGTGTGTGTGTGTGTGTGTACTTGTGCTTCTGAGAAAGATTAAACAGTAAAGAATGGAGGTGATGAAACATACTTAAAAAAATAAGGTAAAGAGAAAATATTGTAGAGAAACCTATAAAAAGAATAAAAAAGTGGGTCATGAAAGAGAGATAAAGAGAGAAAGGAGAGCTCAAGGGGGCATGAGACCAGGGAAGGAGGATAAAAGTACTGACCAGGGAGCTCCAGGAGGCAAAATCCTAGTCCTCTCTTTCTTGCAGTTCTAATAATAGTTGAATTTCAAATGACTGTCATACAAGTAGAGGACAAGAAAAAACATACCAAGTCATCCGGAACCAATTCAGTGGAATTCTTTATTTCAAGGACTCTTTATAATTTCTCTATATTATATTTTACGTATAATTCACATACTACATTTTACATATTATATATATAATATATAATATATTTATATATTAATGACAATGTCAGATGGTAAGTTTTGAATTTTCAGTGATATCAAAGAGAGTGTGGCAGGAATTTAAGAGGAAGTTGCATGGAAGTGAGCTAGTGTGGTCGGGAGAGAAGACTAGGTCGGGAGGGCTGGGATATGGCCTGGGGCCTGATTGATGGCAATGAACAGGATATTTGAGATGAATGAACAGAATTAGCTTCCTAGAATTGTTGTTAAGCAAGGATGTTATGAACATCCATAAACCTACAGTAAAGATGGCAGAGTGGCAAAGGGATTAAAAGAATAATCTTGTTAACAACCTTCAGTGCCAGGAGCCAGCATGGAAGTTCCCACCCATGACAAAGGTCATGCGGAGAGGGCTGGTATGCAAAGGCAAGTCAGGACTCGAGGGGCCCCCCTGGACCTGCCTGAGCATCTACCCCAAAACCAGAATCTGTCTGTTTTACTATTTTACGACTTTCACCAACTCCTCTGACATTAACGGGAGGCTATCCCCGACCACCTTTCTCTGAAGGAAATCATATTAGAGCTCTAGCTAATTAGCCTCTTGGGCATAATAAGAGTGTTTCAATCCAAACCCCTCAGATGGCTCTCTAACTTGCCTGACAGGTTTACCCGGACTCCTACAGCTATGCATACTATTGTTTACAGTCTCCCAACCGCAAGAGGCACAGGAAGCTTAAGAGATTCAAATAGTATAGAGCCTCTCGGAGAGTTAGAAATTGTTAGAACTAGTAGAAGATTTCATTGTTAAGCCAGTGCTTGCTGCCAAGTTTCCACATCCCCTGTACTGTATCCTTAAAAGTGTATTAATTAATATAGTTGGTACATAGAAAAAATAAGTAGTGGCCTTGGTGCTAACAACTTTAGACCCGTAAGGTAATAAATTCTTTCCTTGTTGTAAACCCACTGCACCTCTGCCCTATAGGAATGCAACTTTATCTAACACCTTCAGAGGATGGCACCAAACTTTAAAATAATTACTCTTAGAGAAAATAAGTCTTATGTTTGACAAACCTTTATCAGAGTCATAAAATGTTAACAGGCTTTCTGGCCAGATCAGATCAGATCAGATCAGTCGCTCAGTCGTGTCCGACTCTTTGCGACCCCATGAATCGCAGCACGCCAGGCCTCCCTGTCTATCACCAACTCCCGGAGTTCACTGAAACTCATGTCCATCGAATCAGTGATGCCATCCAGCCATCTCATCCTCTGTCGTCCCCTTCTCCTCCTGCCCTCAATCCCTCCCAGCATCAGAGTCTTTTCCAATGAGTCAACTCTTCGCATGAGGTGGCCAAAGTACTGGAGTTTCAGCTTTAGCATCATTCCTTCTAAAGAAATCCCAGGGCTGATCTCCTTCAGAATGGACTAGTTGGATCTGCTTGCAGTCCAAGGGACTCTCAAGAGTCTTCTCCAACACCACAGTTCAAAAGCATCAATTCTTTGGTGTTCAGCCTTCTTCACAGTCCAACTCTCACAGCCATACATGACCACAGGAAAAACCTTGACTAGACAAACATTTGTTGGCAAAGTAATGTCTGTGCTTTTGAATATGCTGTCTAGGTTGGTCATAACTTTCCTTCCAAGGAGTAAGCGTCTTTTAAATTCATGGCTGCAGTCACCATCTGCAGTGATTTTGAAGCCCAGAAAAATAAAGTCTGACACTGTTTCCACTGTTTCCCCATCTATTTCCCATGAAGTGATGGGACCGGATGCCATGATCTTTGTTTTCTGAATGTTGAGCTTTAAGCCAACTTTTTCACTCTCCACTTTCACTTTCATCAAGAGGCTTTTGAGTTCCTCTTCACTTTCTGCCATAAGGGTGGTGTCATCTGCATATCTGAGGTTATTGATATTTCTCCCGGCAATCTTGATTCCAGTTTGTGTTTCTTCCAGTCCAACGTTTCTCATGATGTACTCTGCATATAAGTTAAATAAACAGGGTGACAATGCACAGCCTTGACGTACTTCTTTTCCTATTTGGAACCTGTCTGTTGTTTCATGTGCAGTTCTAACTGTTGCTTCCTGACCTGTATACAAATTTCTCAAGAGGCAGATCAGTTGTTCTGGTATTCCCATCTCTTTCAGAATTTTCCACAGTTTATTGTGATCCACATAGTCAAAGGTTTTGGCATAGGCAATAAAGCAGAAATAGATGTTTTTCTGGAACTCTCTTGCTTTTTCCATGATCCAGCAGATGTTGGTAATTTGATCTCTGGTTCCCCTGCCTTTTCTAAAACCAGCTTGAACACAGGAAGTTCATGGCTCACATATTGCTGAAGCCTGGCTTGGAGAATTTTGAGCATTACTTTACTAGTGTGTGAGATGAGTGCAACTGTGTGGTAGTTTCAGCATTCTTTGGCATTGCCTTTCTTTGGGATTGGAATGAAAACTGACCTTTTCCAGTCCTGTGGCCCCTGCTGGGTTTTCAAAATTTGCTGGCATATTGAGTGCAGCACTTTCACAGCATCATCTTTCAGGATTTGAAACAGCTCAACTGGAATTCCATCACCTCCACTAGCTTTGTTTGTAGTGATGCTTTCTAAGGCCCACTTGACTTCACATTCCAGGATGTCTGGCTCTAGGTCAGTGATCACACCATTGTGATTATCTGGGTCATGAAGATCTTTTTTGTACACTTCTGTGTATTCTTGCCACGTCTTCTTAATATCTTCTGCTTCTGTTAGGTCCATACCATTTCTGTCCTTTATCGAGCTCATCTTTGCATGAAATGTTCCTTTGGTATCTCTCATTTTTTTGAAGAGATCCCTAGTCTTTCCCATTCTGTTGTTTTCCTCTATTTCTTTGCACTGATCGCTGAAGAGGGCTTTCTTATCTCTTCTTGCTATTCTTTGGAACTCTGCATTCAGATGTTTATATCTTTCCTTTTCTCCTTTGCTTTTTGCTTCTCTTCTTTTCATAGCTATTTGTAAGGCCTCCTCAGACAGCTATTTTGCTTTTTTGCATTTCTTTTCTATGGGGATGGTCTTGATCCCTGTCTCCTGTACAATGTCACGAACCTCATTCCATAGTTCATCAGGCACTCTATCTATCAGATCTAGGCCCTTAAATCTATTTCTCACTTCCACTGTATAATCATAAGGGATTTGATTTAGGTCATACCTGAATGGTCTAGTGGTTTTTCCTACTTTCTTCAACTTAAGTCTGAATTTGGCAATAAGGAGTTCATGGTCTGAGCCACAGTCAGTCCCTGGTCTTGTTTTTGCTGACTGTATACAGCTTCTCCATCTTTGGCTGCAAAGAATATAATCAATCTGATTTCAGTGTTGACCATCTGGTGATGTCCATGTATAGCATCTTCTCTTGTGTTGTTGGAAGAGGGTGTTTGTTATGACCAGTGCATTTTCTTGGCAAAACTCTATCAGTCTTTGCCCTGCTTCATTCCGTATTCCAAGGCCAAATTTGCCTGTTACTCCAGGTGTTTCTTGACTTCCTACTTTTGCATTCCAGTCCCCTATAATGAAAAGGACATCTTTTTTGGGTGTTAGTTCTAAAAGGTCTTGTAGGTCTTCATAGAACCGTTCAACTTCAGTTTCTTCAGCATTACTGGTTGGGACGGGTGTTGCAAGAGGGCATCAGAGGGCAAACACACTAAAACCATACTCACAGAAAACTAGTCAATCTAATCGCACTAGGACCACAGCCTTGTCTAACTCAATGAATCTAAGCCATGCCCGTGGGGCAATCCAAGACGGGCGGGTCATGGTGGAGAGATTTGACAGAATGTGGTCCTCTGGAGAAGGGAATGGCAAACCACTTCAGTATTCTTGCCTTGAGAACCCCATGAACAGTATGAAAAGGCAAAATGATAGGATACTGAAAGAGGAACTCCCCAGGTCAGTAGGTGCCCCATAGGCTACTGGAGATCAGTGGAGAAATAACTCCAGAAAGAATGAAGGGATGGAGCCAAAGCTAAAACAATACCCAGCTGTGGATGTGACTGGTGATAGAAGCAAGGTCCGATGCTGTAAAGAGCAATATTGCATAGGAACCTGGAATGTCACTTCCATGAATCAAGGCAAACTGGAAGTGGTCAAACAAGAGATGGCAAGAGTGAATGTCGACATTCTAGGAATCAGCAAACTGAAATGGACTGGAATGGGTGAATTTAACTCAGATGACCATTATATCTACTACTGCAGGCAGGAATCCCTCAGAAGAAATGGAGTGGCCATCATGGTCAACAAAAGAGTCTGAAATGCAGTACTTGGATGCAATCTCAAAAACGACAGAATGATCTCTGTTCGTTTCCAAGGCAAACCATTCAATATCACAGTAATCCAAGTCTATGCTCCAACCGGTAATGCTGAAGAAACTGAAGTTGAACGGTTCTATGATGTAAATCACCTGAACCATTTGTATACGATAAGCTTGCAGAAAAGAAAGCCTGGTCTTGATAAGGATCAAAGACTGCTGACTTTGCATGATTTCACACCCCCTATTATCCTCTATGCACAACTTAAGATATATAAGCTCCCTTTGAAAATAAAGCTACGGGCCTTGCTCAAAGCTTGGTCTCCCCGTGTCATTCTTTCTTGTTTCCTTTTTCTCCTTTTCTCTTCTGATCTTCCTTCAGGCCAAAATAATTGGAGCACGGAAGTCCTCTGAGACCACTTACTTGCCCGGGCTTCTAAGACCCACTCGAGAAGGTGCCCAAGGTGGGGCACCTTCAGCGATTCGAGAGAGCGTCTGCGGCCTCCGTGGTCAGAGCAAACCTGGTGTCATGGGTTATATTGATTTTCCGCATAAACCAGTTATAATGAGCCTCTAATCTCTTTGCTTTGCTATTCTAATTGCCGACGCCATCATCCTGAGGGAATCCCTGGATCCAACCGGGGCTGGACCCCGGTACTTCAGTTATAAAGGATGAGAAGCCAGAAGTTCGTAATTTAGCAAGATCATCTCCTTGATTTTTCAGTGATCTAGCATCAATTGTACCTATTAAAAATAATTAATAAGTTGGTAAATGGTAGGAAAGCTTGACATGACATATTTATTGTATGCTTCTCACAGATCCATACTTATATCATCCAGCTGCTTTAAAGAGTTAAATTTATGATCATAAGACACATGAAGGGCATAGACAATGAGCATATTAAGAAGAGGATCAGGACGATTTGAAACCAAAGGAGGAATGTTAGTGTAATTAAAAGTTGTTGCTGCTGCTACTAAGTCACTTCAGTCGTGTCCGACTCTGTGCGACCCCATATTTCTTGTTTAATAAAGAAAGCTGTATTCCTTAAGACTTACACTTAGACATATTATAATTTGAGGTTGTATTTTGCCTATCTCATTACACGGAAGAAATTTTAATCTCATTACTTTGTTTTCCTCACCCAGCTCTTCTTACCAGCCCTCCTACAAAGCATTAAGAAGAAAATATTTAAGCCAAATTTGTCCAGGAGGTTTCACTGAGCATGTAGAGTATCCTGCTCACAGACTTGCTGTGTGGTGGTTATTCCCTGGCACTTCCCTGCAGGTTTCTCTGAACCTTAACATCTAGAATCCATGACCTGAAGTGCTGAGAGCTCTCCCCCTTTACCTGTAGGCAAACCGTTTGATTTCTGCTCCCCTGTCTTCCCATAAAAGGGAGTTTGGGAGGATGATTTCCCAGGAAATTTCTAGTGGTTTTAAGATCAAAAGCTAGTTTTGATGCCTTATCTCATTTCTTCCAGCTGTTTTGAGTTCTGTTCTTGGTTTGCAGAGGCTTATTAAAATGCATTGGTTATTTTGCAGCTTCACAGGTGAGAGCAGAGGCTTCCCAAGAGCCAAACCAGTTCCATTTGAGGCTGGACCAGTCATCCATGTGGTTGGCCTCCGGTTCTCATCTGCTGTCTTGTTCTGTGTAGAGTGAAGATTGTGTGCAGAGTGAAGGTACAGGCAGAACGCTTCACAGTTCCTGTGTTCCAAGAACAGAGATGCTCCACCAGCTTACTCTTCAACCTTGTTGCCAGCAGGTATGACGGATTTGTTTGAGTTCTGAGCTGCTGTCAGAATGGAAAGTCTGATTGGATCTCCATGCTAACCAAAATGTTCAGCACTGGTGCATTGCATATTGACTGATTTCTAACTTGAAGTCCTGGGGTCTTCCTGGAGCAAAGGATAGCAGGGACTTGTTCTTGTGTATTGTCAGTGGTGGTGTCTTAGATCAAATGCCTGCAAAGTTCCAAAATGTGACCCAAGTCAGGTGACCCAGCCCTCTTTCCCATGTAGTGAACAGTGTCAGGGACGTCTCTCCCCAGTGGGTACTTGAACTGTGTATTTTAATCTTCATCGTGGTAATGTAGCAAACTCTTCATGTTTGACAATGAAAAGATGGACAATTCAAACCAGATGATTATAATCCACGTAGCTCTGGATGTAATAAAGACAGTCATATGATGAGACACAGTCTATTTCTCACACACACATTCCACTCACATATGTTTGATTTTAATTGTACTCTGCATCTAATTATACGCCTCTCTTGACTCAGCCCACACCATCATGGGCGCAGAAAGACGGCTAGGGAGGCACCAAACTGACCCTCCACTGGTGGTTATTTGAGAGCTGATCAGAAAGCTTCAAGTTCATGGCTGCAGTGGGTGCTGCCCCTACATCAGTAGCACAGAAACCTTCCTGTTGTACTAGAACATCCATCTAAAAATGGGTAACCTCAGTAGGAAGACTGGGGCAGAGGGTAACACTGCTCTAGCAGGTTAACAGCCCTTGAAAACCAACCAATCTCAGATCCCCTGGAAACTAGAGAGGCCTGTAGCTGTCACGAACAAGTCAGACCACATAGACCTCATAGTAGACTCAGTCTGGAGCACTGGGGATCTGAGCAGATGATTTAGTCTCTTTCTATATAACTGTTTGTTCTTTGGGAGAAAAGACTGGGGTGGAGGAGCAAATTCATTTCCAAAAATCTATGCTAAAGAAAGTTAAACAGCTTTCTTTAGCCTTTATTATCCTGGTTTGATTGCAAATCTCTAAGAGGGGGAAATAAAAGGGAGCTTTTCCCAAATGTTTTTCAACTGGGATTCTGTCTTCACTGGGAATCACTCACATTTTCAACATGCACAAATGCCCCCCTGTGCCCCCGCCCCAACCCAGTTTGGAGAATGCCAGCTGGAGAGGTCAGGGAATCTCCCGCTGTCCAGAGTTGCCAGCTCTGCTGAGACTCAGCTCCCAGGTCAGTGGGAGTCAGCTCCCAGACAGTCCAAAGTGGTAGCCTTCACAATTGAGCCCCCACATGCTTGGTGGTATGTGAATGCTGGCTAAGGTTACATCAATACGTGGATTAAAAAAAAAAAAAAAAATGAAGATCCACAGCCTGCCTATGCACGCTTTCCAAAGGTTGCTCTGCCGAGAGCTGAGCAGCAGTGAGCAGTCCCTGGTGGGTGGAGGGTCTTGCTTTCTACAAAGACCTCTCAATAAAGGTGAGACCTGCCCTCTCTCCCTCTGTTTACTATGATGAGTTTCTCCAGGGCCCACAGATCTTTTGAGTGCCAGACAAAATAGTGTTTTTTGAGAAAGTGAAAGTCTGTTGATTTAGTATTAAATCTTTTTCCAACTCAGATGATTTCTAATACTTTTCTTTCATGAAATTTGAGGGAACACCGAGTTGAGCTCTGTCAAAAGTTAGATCATTAAAAATCATTTTGATGATAGATCACCCTATAAGAGGAGCTCAGTAACGGACATTACTATGATAAAGTTCCTTTCATTTTCATGAAAAATGTTTCATCGTGTGTACAACAACTGTAGCAACAATAATTGTAAATTGAGATTAATGTTGGTGAGGATTGCCATCTGTTTTAGGAAATAGATGCATCTTCATTTAGTAAGTCTGATGAAAACTGTTTTTTCCAATAAAATTTTACCTTTTATAGTTAATATTAATAAAATCCTGTGTGATAAATCACATATTAATAGTATCTATAGTGATAATTCAGTTTAGAATTATTTCTTTAATACCTAGAGCTATTTGGCTACAGGATTTAAACCTTACCTTCAAATTAAAATGTACAAAATTGAATTCAAGTTATATACATATTTTTGCTGCAGATAATTATGGATGATCAATGAAAGGATTTTATGCATAAAATGTATCACATTAACATAAAATATGTGAAGAAAGTAGAGTGGAAATACAAATTTAAAGAGTAAATGAAATAATTTTTGCCTACTAAAGATGAGCTTGTAGGTGTATATTAAAATGAATTATGGTAGATATCAAATTGCTGTGGTATTAGATTGTCCTGGAAAGAGTGAAGAAGTCATATTAGAATTTTATTTTTAAAATTTCCTATTTCTGATTCACCAGAGATTTTATCCTTTGCAATGATTTAAGTTGATGAAGAAATGGTTTAGCTGTTAACTTAAACAAATGTGAACAGACATACAGTGGTTTTTTATTTTTTTGTCAAATGATAGTGTTACTATGCATTTTGAAAGATGCACAAATGAATAATTTGAAAAAAACATACAGTTTAAAGAATTACTTTAAGGGGTAACCAAGCAGGAAATGGAAGGTTTTTATATCCAACAGCACATAAGGAGATTGAAAATACAGGGGTCCAGAAATGGCTCCATTTGGTCTGGTTCACGCTCTTTCCACACTTCCTCCCACTGCCCTCCTTCTAGTCAAGGATCCAGGTCTAATAGGTCCTCAGCTCCAACTTATATTCCACGTTACCACTACTCTCCTCCTCTGACATGTGGCGCTCATTTCTTTCATACTTAATGACAATCATGTTGACTTGGCCCTGGGACCACCTCATGGAACTATCCGGGGAGTCATCGTCCCCTGGCCCACGCTCCCTGTCTCACTCTTGCCTCAAATCCCAGAAACTCTCAGACAATAGAAAGCCCAAGTTTAGGCCTAGGCCCTAAGCCCTTGTCCATCTATCATCATCTGAATGACTGCTATTAATTTGTGCATTTGCAGTTTTCAAAATGTCTCCCTCTTTATACTTCCTCTTTTCCTCCTTACCACAACCTGCTGTGATAGATGAAGGTAGAAGATGGATGGATGGATGGATAGGTAGGTAGGTAGGTAGAAAGAAGAAACTGGGGCTCAGAGGATTTACATGGTTTGCCTGTGATGACACACCAAGAAATGGTGGGGTTAGTATTTGGAAGCAGGTCACCTGTCTTCAGACTCTTCACCTTATGCATGACATCATGGGCAAGTCCAAGGTCAAAGAAAACCGATTGGAATCTTTTGAGTCTGGGGTGGCCCACTCAGAAACCTTATTGATCATATAACCCTGAAGAGTGTGGTGGGTGTTAGCACGTGGGCCTTGTCTGATGGCTCCTGTCTGGGGCCTTCACATTTCATCCAGGTTTTCTGTCAGACATTTGGAAAGGACTTACAGCGAGGCTAAATGAACAGATAAGTGTACTTCCACATATCATTGGACAAGATTACTTAACTCAGAACAGGACATGATGGTGTGGAGCTTAGAGAGCTGAGTATAAACAAACATTCACATAAAAATGGGCAAGTTTTGCCATGAGTGGTGTTTCAGTCTGGATAGTTGTACCAGAAGTAAAACTTGGTTGGATGTCAAAACACCAGTCATCTAACTTTAGTTTTATTTTTAATTAAAGACACTGACTTTTAGAAACCAAGAGAAATACTAAACCTGTTTCAACTTACCTCAAAGTGCCCAAATTTATAGTTTTTTCTGGCTAAGTTGACTTCATCTATGCTTTTGTGTCTTTTTTTGGAAAACTTTTGAGGATACCTTTTTTTTTTTTTTTTTTTTTTTAAGTGCATTCAGACATACAGTTAAAAAAATAATTACTCCGACTTTGGAGCTTTATATTTTATTCTTCAATGTGAGGTATTTCATTTGAGACAACCCTTGTAAAGTTAGTTGGAATTTAGGTTCACAAAAATTCAGACACAACTTAGGGTCTAAACAACAATTGAACAACAGAGTGATTGATTCCTTAGGACTTAAAGGAGTTGATCTGTAAGTCAGATACACAGTGAATAATTTTAGTTCACTTAGCACACACAGGACATAATTTACTAAAGAAAGGACTGTGTCATTATAAACAGCCAAAGGTTGCTCTCCAAGACTACCTGGAATTTCAAGTGAGCACATGACCAGGAGTTCAGCAACCTGGACTTATTCTACCTGTCCTCGTGGATTGGCTCCAGCTGTTTCCTTCTGCTGCTGCTGCTGCTAAGTCGCTTCAGTTGTGTCTGACTCTGTGAGACCCCATAGATGGCAGCCCACCAGGCTCCCCCATCCCTGCGATTCTCCAGGCAAGAATACTGGAGTGGGTTGCCCTTTCCCTCTCCAATGCATGAAAGTGAAAAATGAAAGTGAAGTCGCTCAGTTGTGTCCAACTCCTAGCAACCCCACGGACTGCAGCCTACCAGGCGCCTCCATCCATGGGATTTTCCAGGCAAGAGTACTGGGGTGGGGTGCCATTGCCTTCTCCGGTTTCCTTCTGAGCATAGCTCAACTTGCTGAGTAGTCAGGCTCACTGTCAGTGACCAACGTGCATAGATTGTACAGCAGGGAAGGGTGAAAGAGACCAGTGTAAATGACCTCCCCTGGCATTTGGGGCAGGAAAATCTATTTCTGTGAAACTTTGCTGTACAGGAGAAACAGCATCTAGACCCCTGGTCTCTACATATAAATAATGCTTCTGCTACTATGATGATGACTAAAAGTAACCTCTCCCAGAGTTTCAAATACCAAGGATCATTTTATTTTCAGCTGCCGGTGCTGCATGCAGAGAGGACACAGGGCTCCAGGGAGGTGGAGGGGTTTGCCTGAGATCATAATGCAAGTTATTAATGGTAAGTCAGAATTTTTTCTGATATCTCTTGACTCTACACACCCACCTACTACTATCCATCTGTGAATTTGGAATCAATTTACAGATGAATTTACTACTCATGGCCAGTGTTTGTGAAGCAGTGTAATGTCCCATGCAAAAGATACTTGTTGCCAAGCTTTGTCCAACTCTCTGCGACCCCATGGACTGTAGACCACCAGGTTCCTCTGCCCATGCAAATTTCCAGGCAAGAATACTGGAATAGTGGGTTGCCATTACCTCTTCTAGGGCATCACCCCAAGCTCTCCTGCATCTCCTGCATTGGCAGGCAGATTCTTTACCACTCTGCCATCTGAAAAGGCTTCACAGATGCTAATGGTATTTAATTAGTATGATTTGATATCCATTTATAGTGTAAGGCAGTAGCAAGAGGAGTATAAGCTATAGAAGAAACATTTAAGTTGGAATCCATTCTGAAAATACTTGGGGAAAAAAAAAAAACAAAAAACAGAAGGTCGGGGATGGATAGAACACTACTGTGCCCAGACTGACAGCTTTGGGAAGAGTGGGATATTCCAGTCTGGAGTAGTCTGGAATATTCTCCATACACCCCAGTGCTGAGCACCGAGCCTGGCTCAAAGCTGACAGCCAGCCAGCGTGTGTTCATCCAGACTGAAGCACGTACATGTTTGCATTTGAGCTGCTCTCTTAGCTTATCAAAAGGAGTATCCTAGAGTTTTTCATTTCTGATTCCTCCAGGGATTCCTATCAGGCTCCCCTGGATTATTGGGAGGAAACTGGACCCTGAAAGTAGCCCAGGTGAGTGGGAACTCAGAAGGCATGAGTTCTTGCCTTGAAGTTCAGAACCTTGAAGCCACGCAAGATGTGGCCAAGATGAGCTGCCACTGCTGCTGGGGTGGTGTGTAGAAGAGGCCCCCTGGCCAGCTCATCAATCCCCCTGCCCAGGATCCTTATTATCCAGAGCAAGGTGCTGGCCCCCAGGTATTCCGAGCTGCAGGTACTTCATCCATATTGTTGTTTCTAACCTGTTGATGCAGGCTGCGTGTAAGTACAAGGAAAGGAGCAACTTGGGTTCACATGAAATCCACCTGAGCACCTCAGCCTGCTGCTTGCTGCCTGCCTTCCAAGAAGACATGTGGCAACTCTGTTGCTGAACCTCGGCAAGTCCTCTACATGTGTTTGTGATAGGAGCTTCGTCTTCCAGAACACAGATACTGTTGGCTGTTTGTTTTCCTGAGACAATCAACTTTTGTTCTTTCCCAGCAGAGCGCCTACACAACCCTAGGCTTCTGTTTCTCTGGGTTATGGAAACACTACTCTCCTTTTCAGCTCTCCTTGGAAAACTGTTAGGGACCTCCTAGAGAAGAAAGCTATTGCTTGGGGTTCTAAGTGGATTCAGGGGAGGAGTAGGGTGGTGTGGACACAGATGATACATGCACCAGTTTCATTAAGTGAGACAATGCAGATTGTCCACAATATCAAACGATATGCCTCTAGAAATCCTAGCTGGCCAGGGGGTGGTTCACAGCTTAAGAAATGGCTTCATAACTTATTCAGAGTGTGGCAAGTCCTTCAGAATTCTGAGCCCAGTTTTTTCAAGCTACTCAATGACATGGGAAAGGAAGGGGAATGTTCTAATGTGAAAGAAATGGAAAAGAGACCTAAGTTACATAATAATAACCTTGCATATTGTCTCAAAGAAGCCTACAGTAAAAAAGAGTGTTTTAGGTATTTGAGGAACTTTTTGATATATGAGAACAAAGAGGAATTTGTCTGTATCTGCTAGGGTTATCCGAGTTTTTGGTATATAATTGTTCATCGAAGTCTCTAACAATCCTTTGTTATTGTATCCTATCATTTGTAATGTCTTCTCCTTCATTTAAAATTTTATTTCAGCCCTTTCTTTTTCTTGATGAGTCTAGCTAAAGATTTGTTTATATTAAAAAAACAGAGCTTATTAGTTTCATTGATTTTATGTTATTTTTTTAGTTTCTATTTAATTTATTTCCATTCTGTTCTTTTCCTTATATTAATTTTGGGCTTGATATGGTCCGCTTTTTCTGGTTCCTTATTAGGTTGCTTATCTGAGAACATTCTTTTTCCTTAATGTACACATTTATTGTTATAAACTTTCCTCTGAGAACGTCTTTTGTTCCATCTGTTAAGTTTTGGTGGTATTCGTTTTCTTTCTTTCTTTCTCTCTCTCTCTCTCTTTTTTGGGGGGAGGGGTGCCTAATATCTATGGCACCCCACTCCAGTACTCTTGCCTGGAAAATCCCATGGATGGAGGACCCTGGAAGGCTGCAGTCCATGGGGTCACTGAGGGTTGGACATGACTGCGTGACTTCGCTTTCACTTTTCACTTTCATGCACTGGAGAAGGAAATGGCAACCCACTCCAATGTTCTTGCCTGGAGAATCCCAGGGACGGGGGAGCCTGGTCGCTGCCATCTATGGGGTCGCACAGAGTCAGACACGACTGAAGCAACTTAGTAGTAGTAGTAGTAATATCTATTGTTTGGCTGCTGTGCTATAAAACCCATCATAGTGTCATGCTAAAAGGTGCAAGTTACTTTATCTGACTTTCAGGAATCTAGTAGAAAATTAATGTAAGACATGCTGGAGCAAAACAGGAGCAAAAAGCACTGAAGCTTGCAGAGGCCACTTCCACCTAGTAAAGTCCCCACATGTAAGATTGTCACCCAGAAATAGAGAGAGCCATGGTGCGCTCTACTTAGGCATCCTGAAATAATCCCAGAGCTGCATGTTACAGAGATTTCCTTCAGTCTCTTCTGTTTGTAATTCAAATGTACAGAATGAAACTAGTTCCTCAGGCAGTATCAAAGCAGCTTTCCTCATGTCACAAAAATTTCCAGAAGTTTGAGACTTAAAAGTGGATAACATGCAGCTCTGGGATTATTTCAGGATGCCCAAGTAGAAGGACCATGGGTCTCTCTATTTCTGGGTGGCAATCTTACATGTGGGGACTTTACTAGGTAGAAGTGGCCTCTGCAAGCGTCAGTGCTTTTTGCTCTTGTTTTGCTCAGCAAGAATACTGGAGTGGATTGCCATTTCCTTCTCCAGGGGATCTTCCTAACCCAGGGATTGAACCTGGGTCTCCCGCATTGTAGTCAGATGCTTTACTGTCTGAGCCACCACGGAAGTCCCCTTGTACAGCAGGGCGTCCTGGTCAAAAATGTGGTCAGCATTCCACTGCAGAATCATGGTATCTCCCTAAGAGGAATATTAACCTTGGTTTCCATCACTAATTGAGAAGATAGGATAGAATGTTTAAATGTTGGCTCCAGCATTTACTAGCAGTACGACCCTGAGAACTTAAGCAAGTTAATATAACCTCTCTAAACTATTGCTTTAGTTGATTATCAATAAATGAGGCTGATAATATTTACCTTGTAGTGCTGCAATAGTTAAATGATAAAGTCCATGTTAGAGGGTTCATATACACTGTGGGCTTCCCTTGTGGCTTACCTGGTAAATAATTGGCCTGCAATGTGGGAGACCTGGGTTCAATCCCTGGGTTGGGAAGATCCCCTGGAGAAGGGAAAGGCTACCCACTTCAGTATTCTGGCTTACTTTAAACTTGTACCCTGGGCATCCCCTCACACGCTGATTCTGGACTTAGCCATGTGATGAGCCTTGACCAGTGGAGCATTAGGAAGAGTAATGCAAGTGAAAGCCTGGTCAGTCCTTCCACATTGGGCTCTGTTTTCTTGGAATCCATCTGCCATGCTTTGAAGAAGCATAAGCAGCCATGAGGAGAAGCCCACTTGGAGGAGAATGGAAGCCTTAAGCCAACTCCCAACTGGGCTCCCAGCCTGCAGCCAGTACTGATTTCCATCCATCTCTGAGTTCATTTTAGATCTTCTAGACATCCAACTCAAAGCCAGCAACATTCTTGAAGCCTAGTAACCTTGTGGTCAACCCCCAGAGTTGTAAGAAGGACTAATAAATTGTGAGAAGCCATTAAATTTGGGGTGATGTGTTATGCAGCAGTCGATAGCTAAAACAGAGCCATGTGGAGTCCTGCCACCACAGTTGGCATTGATTTTGTACCTGGTGGTAGAGTGGAGAAGTTTGGAGGAATGATGAAGAGACTGTTTGGTGCAGGCTGAAACACAGTGAAGACTATCCTACTGGAAGCTGCAGGAAAGAGAACTTGAGTTCTATAGCCACAGAACAGTTACCGGAACTATGCTGGTGGAAATATGGGAACTAGAAGAGGCGCCTCATGAACTTGGGGTCTGACTAAGGATTTTCCTGGACAGGATGTTGAAAGTGTCATCTGCCTCCTTTTAGACACCTGTGGTAAAGTCCAGGAGGAGCTACTTGAGCTAAAGAAGGAAATGTTTAGATTTTAAGCACATTTAGAAGAACTGAAAAGGCACTAGACCTTGTGGGTTTGATTAAAAAAATTGCTTTCATCTCTCCAAGGAAAATTTCTCAAAGTGAAAAATGGCCTTGGTTTGAAGATGAAATCCAGAGTGCTGTTAGTAAAACATGACCTCAGGGTCAACGTCTCTGTGAAAACATGAGCAAGATTTAAAGAGTATCTCAGTGATCCTCTCAGCTAAACAAGAAAACTTCTAAGAATCTTAAAGGTACCATGTAAAGCAGAACTGCCAGACCATCCAGAGGAATTGGGAGAAATTTACATGGTTATTAAGTCTTTAAATATATGGGTGGTTTCTTACGCAGCAATAGATCAGCCAGACAGATCACTAATGGTTTTTAGATGCACTTGAATAATGGTAGGATAAAATATTTTTGACTTCAAGTTTGACTTTGGCCATATGGTCAGAAAAGGGCCACTTTCACAAAAATATTCAAAATTTTAATTTTTACCCACATGCTCTGTATTTTTGTCAACATCTTTATTTTCTCTTCTTAAATTGTTAACTGGTCAAGTTGTATATAAGGCCTTCCCTTGTAAGCTCAGTTGGTAAAGAATCTGCCTACAATGCAGGAGATCCAGGTTGGATCCCTGTGTTAGGAAGATATCCTGGAGAAGGAAATGGCAACCCACTCAAGTATTCTTGCTTGGAGAATCTCATGGACAGAGAAGCCTGGCAGACTACAGTCCATGGGGTTGCAAGAGTCGGACATGACTTAGTGATTAAACCACCACCTTCACAAGCTGTGTATATTCTCATTTATTATTAACTTGGCATATTTCAAGCAGTTCTATGGTACCGCTTTCCTCAACTTCATGAAATCCTGCACCTTTTGCAATATTTACAATTTGTTTTCACTTTTACTGTCCTTGAATTTATTATCTGCTATAATGTTGGTAGGATGGATACTAATGTCTTGAAAGAATGGGTCTTCAGTTAGATATTAATTTTATAAGTAGTCAGTTTATTAATGAATAATTTTCTTTAAGAAGTTTTGCTTCTTTTAAACAACCCAGACATTGGATTCTCATATAATGAGAGGCACTCCAGTACCACTCAATTTATAACTGAGCAGGCCCTAGGACCAGACAGGGCTTAACGTTCTGGTAGAAGCTGAGTTGAAGTATGTGATTCAGGCTCACTGTCTAAGAGGAGCTTATGTTTTTAACCCTGAATCTAAATATTGGTGCAACCCACTCAGATGTAACTTTGGGGTGCAAAAGAACTAGAGAGAAGTCTGGCCTACTTAGCATGCCATTGTAAAGTGTGGAAGAGGTGGAGAAAAGAAATGAATGCTCTGTGAAGAGAACTTCTGCACAGTGTACAGAAGGACGCTGACAAGAAAGCTCTCCCTATCCATGGAATCCTCCAAGGCACCATGAGCCTGCTCCTGGCAAATGTGACCTGAGGCATGTCCTGGGTGCTGGGCAACAAAATCAGTACATCTTCATCTCTTGTGGGAAGATAGAGGAAGGAGTGGGTCAAGAAGTAGTAAAGCAGTAAAAAAGGAGTAAAGAATCTCCTGTCTCTACAGTGTCTGTCATACTGGAGAGAATCCATCCATTAGGTGATGGGAGGCTGGTTGGTCAGAACATAGTGAAAGGAGGTAGGTATTGTACTCAGAGGGCAGATCCCTCTATATTTCCCTTTCACATTTCCCCTTTGTAGAGGAGATAAGAGAACTGAGCAAAGGAAGCTACACTTCTGGGCAGCACTGCTTTAGCTACTGTGATAGAAGCTGGTTTCAGGAATGAGCTCTCCTCCTGAAAGGAGTTGACTGTTGAGCTCTTCTCAACAGTCATCACAGTGTCCCATCAAGCCAAAAATCCTGTGAGATCCTTCCTCTGGAATAAGAGCCTGTTTCTCAGCAAACTTTCCAACAGGATTTTAACTCTTCTATGCAGCTGGCCAAAACATCAAACCAGCAAATTGAAAACACACAGTGGTCTGTATGCTTGGGTCTTAATGAAATTTCCCATGTGTGCTATTCAGTCAGCTTCATGCATTCTCAGGACAGGTACTGAAGAGCTGAGGACTCAGGCAAGTGCTCGGAGGTGAGAATTGGTCCAGGCTACACAGTGTGTGAATTCACAGTATAGAGAGTGGACCCAGCTGTGGGTCTTCTCTTTAGCAGGAGGGCTCTTCCCTTTTAAGAACTGTATCCCATTCAGCCTGCCATGGCTTCTACTACCTCCCCAGGAGACTTCACTTCCTGTGGGAAAGAACCACTCCTTGATAATATCTCAGGGAAAGTCAGAGCAGCATTAGAATAATCACACAGATACCCTCTCTCCACTTCTCAACTGTGGCTTATTTCCATTTGCTTCCAAGGATACTGATGTGAAAGGGAACAGTGTGATATCAATGTCAATGAAACCACCTTGCTCTCAGTCTGAGGGTTGGTTATGCTCTGAAATATAAAGGGGAACTTGGCTCCTTAGAGACTCATCTGAGCCCCACCATGCTAAATCTTAACTGTGGTCTGTTCCATGGACTTTATTTAAGTGAAGGTGTTTCCGAGGATGTTGAACAAGGCTCTCAAGCCATTCTTCCCCGGGTAAAGGCTGTGTCTTCCAAGGCAAGCCTTTCTCTCCCCAACCTGTTGATGGCACCAATTTGATTTCTGGTGGATATTCCCCCCCAAAAGGAGGGTGCTCTGTTTTATTCACTTCTGTATCCCCAGAGCCTAGAATAGTGCCTGACACATGGTAGTTGAAAGCGAAATATTGCAAGTTATTTGTTGAAATGTACATGTGATTGACAGCAGTGTCAAGATGCTCAATCTATGCCTAACCACTTCCATTTGACATCTAGAAACTTACACGAGAGGATGATGGGGATTTAGTTTGATAGACTTAAAATTGCAACAGGAATTCTTAGACCCTCAGCTCAGCTTCTGGAAAAATCAACTAGTCCCCCTGTTTCTGTTTTGGCAACTGTGAAAAGGGGTCTGGCCAAGTCTTCACCGTGACAGAGTGAGGAAAAAATGTGAGTGCAGTGTTTAACACCTAACAGAGTGATGCATTCCTGCGAGGTGCTTGTCAACTCCACTCTTAGCTCCTTCTTTTTCTGAAATGCACACATGGAAACCTACAGAGTGAGATGTCTATCAAGAGTCCATCCCTCTTGTTTCTATCTTCTCCTGATAGAATTGTCATGAATTCAGCATCAGAATGGTTGTTTAGGCTAAATATTGGTCCCCAGATTGGATGGATTGAAGATATTATAGACAATGCCTACATGTCCTAAACCTGCCTTCTGAAAATGTACTCTGTATGAACAGGCAAGGGAAGGACAATGTATGTGGCATGTCAGCAACCCCATAACTTCCCTGTTATAGGACAAGATTCCCACAGAGTTTGAACACAGAATTATCTTTAAGGAAGGTGCTGTTTGGGAGCCAAGAGACCCCAGGCAGGGATTCCTAACCCCAAGCCCCATTCCCAGCACCCATAACTGCCTGTAGTTATGTGAACAGGGCAAGGCATTTAATCCTTGGGACTCAGCTTCTTTGCCTGTGAAATAATACTGGCTTCCTGCCTCCCAAGGGGACAGAAGGAAGACTAATTTAATATTTACATAGCACATTGAGAACCTCCAAGAAAGGCACCATACAACTGGGAAATATGATATAATGGGAAGAATGTCTTTTAAGTTGTTGGTCTCTGCTCAGCCTTTCCACATGTGTCTCTGGTCAGCCCTGTTCCACATATACAATATTAAAATGATGGGTGAAGGGGTTTGATTGGATAGTGTGCTAGTCAGGCATTGTCAGAAAAACAGATGAAGATATATATATATATATATATATATATATATTTCATTATGCTTCATTTCATTGCACTTTACAGATATTTTATTTACAAACTGAAGTTTTGTGGTTAAACTTGGTGTTTGGCTGGTGTTTGCCTGGTGTTGAGCAAGTCGGTTGGTACCATTTTCCCACCAGTATTTGCTCACTTTGTGTTTCTGAATTTTTCTTACTAAGGTCAGCCTCACTAACTCCAAGGCTGAGGGCTTACTCTGTCAGTAGTTGGGACCTATACCAAACTTCAGACTTAAATTGAAGAAAGTAGGGAAACCACTAGACCATTCAAGTATGACCTAATTCAAATCCCTTATGATTATATAGTGGAAGTGACAAACAGATTCAAGGGATTAGATCTGATAGACAGAGTGCTTGAAGAACTATGGATGGAGGTTCATAACACTGTACAGGAGGCAGCAATCAAAACCATCCCCAAGAAAAAGAAACGCAAAAAGGAAAAATGGTTGTCTGAGGAGGCTTTACAAATAACCAAGAAAAGAAGAGAAGTAAAAGGAAAAAGAGAAAAGGAAAAATATATCCATCTGAATGCAGAGTTCCAAAGAATAGCAAGTAGAAATAAGAAAGCCTTCCTAAGTGATCAATGCAAAGAAATAGAGGAAGACAATAGAAAAGGAAAGCCTAGAGATGTCTTCAAGAAAATTAGAGATATCAAGAGAACACTTCATGCAAAGATGGGCATAACAAAGGGCAGAAATGGCATGAATCTAACAGAAGCAGAAGATATTAAGAGGGGGCAAGACTACACAGAAGAACTATACAAAAAAGATCTTCATGATCCAGATAACCATGATGGTGCAATCACTCAACTAGAACCAGACACCCTGGAATGTGAAGTCAAGTGGGCCTTAGGAAGCATCACTACGAACAATGCTAGTGGAGGTGATGGAATTCCTGTTGAGCTACTTCAAACCCTAAAAGATGATGCTGTGAAAGTGCTGCACTCAAATATGCCAGCAAATTTGGAAAACTCAGCAGTGGCCACAGGACTGGAAAAAGTCGGTTTTCATTCCAATGCCAAAGAAAGGCAATTCCAAAGAATGCTCAAACTACCACACAATTGCACTCATTTCACTTGTTAATAAAGTAATGCTCAAAATTCTCCAAGCCAGACTTCAACAGTACATGAACCATGAACTTCCAGATGTTCAAGCTGGATTTAGAAAAGGCAGAAGAACCAGAGATCAAATTGCCAACATCTGTTGGATCATAGAAAGAGCAAGAGAATTCCAGAAAAATATCTACTTCTGCTTCATTGACTCCACTAAAGTCTTTAACTTTGTGGGTCACAACAAACTGTGGAAAAGTCTTAAAGAGATGGGAATAGCAGACCACCTAACCTGTATCCTGAGAAATCTGTATGCGGACAAGATGCAATAGTTGGAACTGGACATGGAACAACGGACTCATTCCCAATTGGGAAAGGAGTACGTCAAGTGTTGCAGAAGACCCTTGGTTTGGAAAGAGATCAAACCCGTCAATTCTAAAGGAAATCAGTCCTGAATACTCATTGGAAGAAATGACCCTGAAGATCCAATACTTCGGACACCTGATGTGAAGAACTGATTCATTTGATAAGACCCTGATGCTGGGAAGGATTGAAGACAGGAGGAAAAGGGGATGACAGAGGATGAGATGTTTGGATGGCATCACTGACTCAATGGACATGAGTCTGAGCAAGTTCTGGGAGTTGGTGATGAACAGGTAAGCCTGGTGTGCTGCAGTCCATGAGGTTGCAAAGAGTCAGTCACAATCGAGCAACTGAAATGACTGAAGTGACTACACTGAACCTCTTCCATCTTGGAGGGAGCAGAGACTTTGTCCTCACTGGAGTAGATACATTCTAGGTGTAGATCTGCCTTTCCTGCCCCAGAGTGCTTCTTCCAGGAACTCTGTCCACAGAACCCATTTTCTAGCATCGTGGTATTTCCTATAGCATTGCTTCTGATCAGTGATTTTCATAGCATCTCTTCTTTGATGGCAAAGGGAATACAGCAATGTGCCCTTGGCTGTGGGATTAACTGGTTTTACCGAGGACACCATCACCTAGAAACAACTGGGCAAATTTTGAAAGCTTACTGAGACAGTGTGACAGCTAATGAAGACTCAAGTGTGTCAGATGGGAGTCAACATTCTGAAAGGGTGGGGTGCAGTTTTAAAGGGTATTGTACATGCTGTGAAGGATATAGTGTATATTTGAAGCATAATGGTGCTATCTTCGCCCCATAGCCAGAACATACGTGTTTTGTAATCAAGGGATGGAAGTGGCTTGTTTCACTACTGAACGCACAACCCAGTTGTAGAATTTTTGCTTCCCATCCTGGCTTCTTTGAGCTCTGCTTCCTTGGAGATCTTGGTCCCCAAAGGGGAGCTGCTCACCAGGGGATGCTCACATATGTCCAGGGCTCCAGGTGAACAACCCCAATCAGGGAGGCACTTTGCCAGACCTTCTAGAGAAGCAAAAACATGACTGATGTGTCTGTGAAGAATCCAGGAGAAGGACAACCCTCACAGGCCCCTGTATCCGGAAAATGCATTCTGGGTAGTACTGGAAGAGTTTTGATTCTGTCCAGTTTACACAACAAGAGAGACATCAGCTGTGCATACTGATTTTTATTTATTTGTTCATCTAAATGGAAAGAATAATCAGGGTCTTCAGGTCTGTAGAAACAGAAAACTTTTTCCAGCCCTCTGAAGCACTAGATACAATTAAAAAAAAAATACTTCCTTATTCTCTTGTCTGCATAAGTTACAGCACTAATTTAAAATAAATTTAACTTAAAATAGAGCAGGGCTGCTGGTGAAAACAAAATTAATGTTAGTCCAGTTACTCCCTCATTTAGCCATCACTGGTGATTCTGTGAAGGTTATTACTATTTATAAACTCAGCTTCTTTTTAAATAGTCATTTACTTATTTGGCTGCACCAGGTTTTAATTGTAACATGTGGGATCTATTTCCTGGATCAGGGATTGAACTTGGGTTCCCTGAATTTGGAGCATGGAGTCTTAGCCACAGACCACTAGGGAAGTCCTCTCTACTTGTTTCTTGATAAAGGGCCCACCTGTGCCTTTAAAACATTGCTTGTTTTGTCCATATTTTAATGCTGTAGTTAAGAACATGAACTCTGAAATCTGATGCTAGTGTTTGAATCCTGGCTCAGTTCCTTTCTGGCTATGTGATCCTGGGTAAGTCAATTAACCTCTCCGTACCTAAGTCCCCTGTCTCTAAACTGAGGATGGTAACAGTGTCCATTTTGAGTGTTTGGAGCATTCATTACAATAACATAGGCAATATGTTACAATAGTGCTTGGCACATAGTAAGCAGTGAATAAATGTTAGCAGTTGTTATTGTTAATATTATAATTTGGCAATGCTTGCTCTAAGTTAGCATGCTAGAAATATAAACCATTTTATATTCCCTCTTTCTCTACAAACCTGCAGAACACCTGCTAAATGACTGTTATGAATTGAATTCTGTCCCTTGTTGACATCCCCTCCTCTCTGCCCTGAATTTTTCTGTTCAAGTTTTAACACCCAGTGAGACTGTATTTGGAGATAGCACCTTTACAGAAGTGATTAAGGTTAAATGAGGTCACAAGAGTGTGGTCTAATCTGATAGGCCCGGTGTCCTTAGAAGGGCCAGACATTTCTTTCTCTCTACATGTGCAAAGAAGACAGGCCATGTGGGGACACAGAGGAAAGGTGGCCGTTTACTAGCCTGGAACCAATCCCACTGACACCCTGATCTTGGACTTCCAGCCTCCAGCACTTTGGGAAATAAATGTCTGTTGTTTAAGCACCTCAGGCTGTGGTATTTTGCCATGACACCCTGAACAGACTAAGACGTTATGAAACGTTTTAACTTGTATATTGAAGGAGAGACAAATGGGCAGTCCTAACGTAGGATGTCTGATGCCATCCTCAAATGCCATTTCTCCATGTGGGAAAAGCTTAACTCTACCATCTCCCATGGTGGTGGTGGGGTTGTTGGGAGGAGTCATATACCATCAGGACTACTGTCCACTTGCTTCCCTCAATATAACTGTTTTCTACAGAATTAATCAAGGCTCCAGGCTGACTTCCAGCTATGTAGAGGATAGTTATTGTCCGTGAGGAGCTCTTACTCTTACTTCTTTCCTCTTCCAACACAGATGATCTTGTAGGAATAAGAATCTGGTCCATTGAGTCACTGCTTCCCTGGTGGCTCAGACGGTAAAGAATCTGCCTGCAATGTGGGAGATCTGGGTTCGATCTCTGGGTTGGGAATATCCCCTGGAGGAGGGCATGGCAACCCACTCCAGTACTCTTGCCTGGAGAATCCCATGAACAGAGGCACCTGGGAGGCTACAGTCCCTGGGGTCACAAAGAGTAGGACATGACTGAGTGATTAAGCACACATCTGTCCATTGAGTCACTGGTTGGATTCTGGATTGGTGTGACTCTATGGATCTTTAGCCTTCATTCCCTCAGAAGCTGGGCCACACTGGCTGGAGTCCTGGCCATTTCACTTCAAGGCATGCCCAAAGCCCTCCCAGGGTTTCTGGTTCCCTGAGACCATGCTGCTCATGGCCTCTTCCTCCTGAGTCCCTGCCTCATGCCAGCTGGATTTCTGCCCTGTCACAAGAAGCATGCATGAATTTAATTGTCCTAACTGAAGACTTGGGGATCACAGGAAGATTTGGTTGTCACAGCATGTGAGGCCTTGGAATTTTCTCTCCCCCACCCCTGCAATTTTCTCCTTACCTTTACTTTCCGAATTCCCTAAGAACTCTTCCTTTCAGTCAGAGAAGACTTTGGCTGAGTTCTAAGACTTAAACTTTCAGAAAGCCTTGTTAATAAGATGCTTGCAGAACAAAGAGCCTTCCATTTTACAGCAGTTTTGCTTATCAACTTATTGTAAATATAATATTTATTACATATGCATGATGATATATATATTATATCCATGTTATTTCATATATATGATGTTTTGACTATACAAAATATTTATATTTATAAATAATCTTTTTTTTTTCTTACTACATGAAGAATAATTAAGGCAATTGGGAGATAAAAGGAATTGCCTAATTTAGAAATAAAGATTTAACTGTGGAGTTTAGGTCTCTTCAGAGTCACTCATTGACTTGTGAAAAGATCTTTGAAACTTCTTAATCTATTTCTCAGGTGTAGGGTGTTCTGAATCTGAACGTAGGAATGAGGTTAATCATGAGACCATGTAGCTGTAGGAAAATCCTACAGCTTTTCAGATGTTGAAGGCTTTCCTAAGAGCATCGTTAAAACAGAAGAGATGGAAAGGGAGAGAGAGATTCAGAAAAGTTCATTAGATCACACAGAATTTCCAAGGTAAACTCTGGGACGGTAAAGTTAGATTTCTGTGCCATTTGAGTGTAAATGAATTACTCAGAAAATGCAAAAACGTACCCTGAGTACTCATGGGAATTGAAGACAATCATTCTAAGAAGGCCATGTCTGGAGCGCGCGCTTTGTGCCTGCAAAGCTTCCACCTGGTCGGTGCGCAGGGCGCCAGAAGAGGGCTGGGCCGCCTCTCCCCACACTGACTTTTGGGCCGCGGACCTCTGCGCTGGCGCAAAGACCGAATTCGGCCCTGGGGCTCCTGGTCCAGCGCCAACTGCGCTGTCTCCCCAGAACCCCGCGACACGTGACGGCTTCCCGCCTCCGCCCCTCCCGCTGCCGCCCACGACCCAGCCACGGGCGGGCAGGAGGCAGCGGTGGCCGGACCTCCCCGTGCCTTTTTAAAAGCCTCCCAAGCAGGCCCCGCAGGGGGATCCCGGCGGAGGAGGGAGCGGCACGCTGAGCTTCCGCAGCGGTGCGCGGAGCCGAGCTCCCAGGGCTGCGCCTCCCGCTGGTGGGGCCCCGCACTTTCGGTTCCCCCAAAAGTGCTCTCGCTGCCGCCGCAGGGCTCCCCCCCTCCCCTGGCCACGCGCCCCCGGTAGCACAGAGCCCACCCGGCGGCTCTCGCCGCCCGCCCTAGCCGCCGGCATGCTGCGCCCGCTGCGGCTCCCCGCGCTCTGCCTGGCAGGCCGGCTGGAGGCCACCCGCGGCGGCCAGCTGCCCTCGGAGTGGAGACTCCTGAGCGAGGGCTGCCAAGCGGAGCTGGCCGAGATCATCGTGCACGCCAAGATGCTGGCGCTGCACGAGGAGGTGCATGGCCTGTACAACTACCTGCCCTGGCGGTATGAGGCCAGCGACTTGGGGCTCTTCTACTCCGCTGAGATTGAGATGCTGTGTGACCAGGCATGGGGCACCATGCTCGAGGTGCCTGGGGGCTCCAGGCTCAACCTCACCGGCCTGGGCTACTTCTCCTGTCACTCCCACACCGTGGTCCAGGATTACTCCTATTCTTCCTCAGGTGAGCCTGCCACATCTCGCCCATACCATCCCTTTGGCCACCTGGCATGGCCAGCAGAGGTACCTTTATCCCCAGCAGGCTCAGGAACTCCTCCAGAATCCTGTCTGGGTGATGTTAAGTGATGCCCTAGTCTCCTTCCCATTTTCTGCTCTTTGGTGCTCCTCATGTTGAGTCTACAGAGATCTTGGGTGCCTCTGGCTAACACTGTTGGAAAAACAGGGATGGCTCCCATGCTTGACCAGGGAAGAGTGTTTTAGGCCAAAGCTCAAGGTGGTTTCCAGCAACAAACAGCCTATTCCCAATAACAGAGGTTTATGCAGGGGGTAATAGGGGAAGAAGGCCCTGGTCACAGCACTCTGAGAAGTATGAATGGCAGTCGGACAGGAGCCCTCTCTGGTTGAGTTCCATGCAAGTTGATCTGTGGTGCAGATGAGATGCCTGTGGATAAGAGTTCAGGCTATGGCATCTCCTGGAGTTTGAATTAAGAAAGTGGAACCCTAATTGAGGTGGACTCCTTATAGAGGAGGAAAGCTATATTTTAAAGTGGATGCCATGGGAGTTGTTTGGGATGGACAGTGGTCAAAACCAATCCAAACACCTTTGGAATCAGATGGTTCTTGGAATTCTGGCTCCATTCTTCCTGTCATTTTGAGCAAGTTACTGACCTTGTCAAGAACCTCAAGAGCCTCACCTTCATAATGTGCCAAACAAGGTTGGTTGAGATTAAATCCTAGTAACTGGTGCAGAACACCTGGTGCAGGTTAGATGAGGAATGTGTAGTTACTCAATCCTGCACACCTGCTTAAATGCCAAGATGGGACTGGTGTGGAATGCAGCCCAGCTGTCCTCTTGTTTCACTTGGATTCACTCATATCAGCTGCCAGCAGACCTCAATGCCAGGCTCTTCCAAATAGCAAAAGTTTATAGAGGAAGGGCCTGGGAGCGGGGGCATTAAGGGATTGGGAAGGTGCTCACAGGACTTTGAAGAACAGAGAGGTGAATTAGACCAGGCCTTGTCTGTTGGGAGACTCCTGGAATCTTGTGAAGTTCCATGAACGTTTATGTGGTCACGATGAAATGTATGTAGATAAGGGTTCAGGTTATAGGCTCAACTGAAGTTTGCAATACAAAACAGCAGGTGGAACCCTAATGCATTGGTTCTCTCCAGTTGGAGGAGGAGGCTGATACAGAGGAACTGGGAGGAACCTCAAAATGCAATCTAATGGATAGTGATTGGACAATAAGTCCCATCTTCCCAGTATGTGGTGTAACATTAAGGATATTTGGAATGGCCATGACCTTGGTCTGCAGACTAACTTTGAGGTCTTGAGATTTCACATCACTGAGAAAGAAGACAGAAGGTTCCACAGAGGGGCATCCATAAGGTCGCGGTAACACCTGTTTTCCATATTAAAGCCAGAATATCTAAGTGTAGAATACATGGCGTGTTTTGTGTTGGCTTGGGTGGTTTAGCCAGATTAAGTTGAATTAAAAAAAAATACTGGAGAAGTACAGTTTCTAAATAAAACTGGCAAGGAATGAAGTAGTACCTTCTTGATATTGAGAAACTTAGATTTTTACATGTCTTTATTTAGGGAAACCAGCTCTAAAACTATTCAACAAGAAAACTTTATTTTCCAAAGTAAAAAGAGCCACAGTACTTAAGAAGAAATTATCTTCTTTTCTGATTTTATAATGAAATGCAGTTTTGTCCACTGGCTCTCTGGTGGTCAGACAGCTCTTTCCTCTTTTTCTCTGACATATTTATAAAATGTTAAGGCAGAGATACAGAGTCAAATGGTAGTCCGACAAGATTTCTATTTCACAGGGCTGTGTTGCCCTGATGCATGTTAACTGCTGCTAAGTCGCTTCAGTCGTGTCCAACTCTGTGCGACCCCATAGACGCCAGCCCACCAGGCTCCCCCGTCCCTGGGATCCTCCAGGCAAGAACACTGGAGTGGGTTGTCATTTCCTTCTCCAATGCATGAAAGTGAAAGTGAAGTCACTCAGTCATGTCCAACTCTTCGAGACCCCATGGACTACAGCCTACCAGGCTCCTCTGTCCTTGGGATTTTCCAGGCAACAGTACTGAAGTGGGTTGCCATTGCCTTCTCCGTGTGTGTTAACAACCACATACAAATCATTCCTCTGTTATTCTGGGCCCCTCAGAAAGGAGAAAGGATTCTGGTCAGTGTCACAGGAGAAAGTGGCAGTGGAGACTCCCTGGTGAGCCCCCAAATGCCTACTTTGGGCTGAAGTGCCACTTCCATCTCTCCTTTTCCTTCTCTTGGCTTCTCTATCTTGCCAACAGGTACTTTATGCAGGGTTCTGTAAAAATGTTAAGTTTTATACTGTGCTTACTCTGTGCCAAATACTTTACTTACTTTAAAAAAAAATGCACTCCTTACCATTAAACAAATAAGGATGCTGTTGTCATCCTTGTTTTATAGATTGTACATTTAATCTTAGAGAATGTAAGAAATCCATTGTGTGTCAAACAAGAGATAAGTAGCAGTGATAGGACTTGAATCTTGGGTCATTCCAGTTGGCTTTCCTTTGCCCAGGAAACAAGGAGCACTCCACTAGGGGAAGGAAGGCGGCTTGGGAGATTCACAAATGTTCACTCGCACCCATCCTCCAATTCACATATTTTGAAAAACTTAAGGATAGATACATGCAGTGTGAGGTAGAGAAACAGTCAGAGAGTGACTCCTCTAATGTGAGTCATGTAGATGTGTAATTGGAAGTTGCATGTAAATCAGTGAAGTTAGAATATGCCCTCACACTGCACAAAAATATCTCACAATGGTTTAAAGACTTAAACATAAGACATGATGCCATAAAACTCCTAGAAGAGAACATGGGCAAAGTGTTCTCTGACATAAATTGGACCTTTTTTTTTCCTTAGGTCAGTCTCCCAAGGTGATAGAAATAAAACCAAATATGAACAAAGGGGACCTGATCAAACTTACAAGCTTCTGCACAGTGAAGAAAACCGTAAAAAAAAAAAAACAAAAAACAAAAACAAAAAACAGAGAGACAACCTAAAAAATGGGAGAAAATATTTGCAACTGATGCAATAGACCAGGGCTTAATCTCAAGTATACAGACCATACAATTCAACAACAATTAAAAAAAAAAAAATCAAAAAATGGGCAGAAAACCTTAATAGACATTTCTTCAAAGAAGACATGCAGATGGCCAGTAGACACATAAAAATATACTCAGAGTCACTAATTCTTAGAGAAATGCAAATCAAAGCTGCAGCCAGGTACCATCTCCTATCAGGCAGAATGGCTATCATCAAAAACAGAACAAATAGCAAATGTTGGAGAGAGTGTGGCGAAAGGGAACTCTCCTACACTGTTGGTGGGAATGTAAGTTGGGGTAGCCACTATGGAAAACAGTATGGGGGATCCTCAGAAAATTCATAGGACCACCATATGACCCAGCAGTCCCCCTCATGGGCGTATCCCCGGACAAAACTGTAATTCAGGAATATACATGCACCCCCATGTTCATAGCAGCACTATTCCCAACAGCCAAGATATGGAAACAGCCTAAATGTCCCTTGATAGTTGAATTATTAAAGAAAATGTGGTACATATATATGGATATTACTCAGCCATAAGAAGAAAGAAAGAATGCCATTTGTGGCAACATGGATGGAAATAGAGATAATCATACTAAGTGGAGTAAGTCACAAAGAGAAGAATAAATACCATATTATATCACTTATATGTGGAATGTAAAATATGGCACGAATGAACCTGTTTACAAAACAGAAACAGACAAATGGATACAGAGAATAAACTTGTGGTTCCCAAGGGCAATGGAGGGAGGGAGATGGATGGACTGGGTGTTTGGGATTAGCAGATGCAAACTGTTGCATATGGAATAAACAACAAGGTCCTACCTTAGCACAGGGAACCATATCCAATCTCCTGGGATAAACCATAATGGAAAAGATATTTTAAAAATGTATGTATATGTATAACTGAGTCACGTTACAGCAGAAATTAGCACAACATTGTAATTAAACTCTACTTTAAAAATAAAAAAGATGTTGTATAACTGGCAACACTGTCACAGTCTTCTGTTGACTCTCGATTCAAGATGGTACACCTCATGGGTGTCCAGTCTACAGCTCTTGCCTCTTTTTTTCCATTAGGATGGATGAGAACTATAACCTCTTGCCTCATGGAGTCAATTTGCAAGATGCCATCTTTCCAGACACTCAAGAGAACAGAAGGATGTTTCTAGCCTTTTTCAGTTTTCAAACTGTTCACAAGGGCAGCAGGTGGCAACTTTCTCCAGTGACTGGGAGGTCCAAGAAGATACTAGGGTAAGAATCGGCTATACCCTGTGCTACAGCAAAATAATAAGATAGCTATGACTCATATGAATGTTGTGAGCAAGGGAATCAAGAGTCCTCTTCCAAAGTCCAGATCAAGAAGTATTTTTCACCCTCTCCACAGCCCTCCCAGAAGTTGACAAGCACTGCTCATAAACTCTGGAGTCCTCAGGCTGTACTGTGTGGCATGAGGTTCCTCACAGAGTGAGGGGACAAGATAGGCTGATGGTTGGCATGCTGTGCCTCAGTTTCCTCTTCTGTAAATTGAAAGCCATTGTACCATCTGTATCTTAGGGCAGATGCGACATGATTTAACTATGCAGGGAATGTCCATAGGTAAAGCCTTTAGTGAGGTGTTTGAGAGTAAGCACTCAATACACTGAGTGTTATGACTACTTCTGTTGTTGATTTCAAATACTTATGTATGTTTTTACTTGGCCCTGCTGGGTCTTAGTTGTGGCATGTGGGATCTTCAGTCTTCCTTGCAGCATGCAGGATCTTCAGTTGCAACATGCAAACCCTTAGTGGCAGGACCTAGTTCCCATGGAACAGAAGGATCCGGATCACTCTGGGCATGAAGATAGAAAAGGCATCTTTCAGTCTGAGGCAGATGCCTGAGTTGTGGGGATATTTTGAGGACTATCGCTTTCTCTGTGCAGTGGCATTGTCGCAACTGAGCCAGGGGAGCAGAGAGGCCGTGGCCCATCGCTCCCAGTCTCCCACCAAGATGTTTATAGGACCATATGACAGACCACAGGAGACAGTTCTGATGTGGGTTAATGAACCAATGTGCAGGTATTAGGTGGTTTCCTTCTTTCCCCCATCTATGGTGCCCTTGGTGGGGGGGGGGGGGAGGCTATCTTTCTCTTGTCTGCTGGGTGGGCCTAGGGGAGTGCCTTTGTTCTTTCTAACCTCCTGCCAAGGGCTCCATGGTACCTGGAGGTTCTTTGCACAGAAACTGTTCTCATCATGGGCAAGTACATCTGACTGTGGAGAAGTGTTGATTCTTCCTTTCCATACATTATCCAGGGTTCCTTCCTTAGGCCTACCCTACTGACAGTTCTCAACTCCCTGACCCCTCTTCAAGATTTGCCAAAATTTTCTGAGTGATTGTCATATATTTCACTCCCCACATGGATCTAAGCACTTTTGTTTCCCCCTGCCCCACTCTTTTTTTTTTTTTCCCCTACCCAACTCTTAATCTGTGCCAGCACCCACTCCACATTGAACTGGACCCACCAAGTATAAGCCTGAGTATCCCCAGCCTGGGTCAGGCCATAGCATGTTCAAATTAAATCTTTTTAGTCTTGGTCCTGTGGTTCTCCATTTTGTTGGATTTTTGCTTCATGTCCTAAATCCTTGGTAATAGTACACTGATGTCAAGACACCAGATATTGATCCAAAAATTCCTCACAGCTGAACCCCAAACTCTTTAAATATATAACTGACTAGCCCTATGGTCACACAATGAAGCTATTAACATTTTACTGCAATTAGATTTTCCATCATTTGAAACAAATAGAACAATGAGACTGTGGAAAATTGATTTAATGTGAAGGCAGTCCTATTTTGGGTGGTCAGATGTTGATCTTGGGGAGAATTCCTTTTCCCTTTCATCATCCTGGTCTCTTAGATAACAGAGGGTGGGTATGTGTGTTTGCACTGAATCATAAGCTTTTGGGGAAAGAGAATTAATTGTCCCAGGTTGCTGAGCTGCTGCAGAGCCAAATTGAGGTGTTGATGGACTTTGTATGTATCACATCTTGGCTTCTTCTTCTGCCCACTTTGAAAGATACCATATCAGAGCTGAGTTAAATTAGCTAGTTCATTTGAGAATTTAGGTTTAAAATAAAACTAAGGTGCTAGCATTTATATTTTGTGATATTCCTTGAGAAATTTTTACTTTATCTGCAGTGATTAAAATTGTTGTGAATTGAAGGTGTCAGAATTAGATGAAGAGTTATGGACAGTTACTTGTTCCTTTCTTGGGGAAAAAAAAAAAAAAACACTAAAACTAAAAATTATCTGCCTTAAAAAAAAAAAAAAAAAAAAACCTTATGTTCAGTTGTGCTGGATCTTTGTTGCCATGAGGGCTTTTCTCTAGTTATGGCAAGCAAGGGCTACTCTTTGTTGCAGTGCACAGGCTTCTTATTGCATTAGTTTCCCTCGTCACAGAGCACAGGCTCTGAGCACATGGGCTTCAGTAGTTGTGTGTTGTGGGCTCACTAGTTTTGGCACACAGGCCTAGTTGATCTGCAGCTTGTGGAATCTTCCTGGACCAGAGATTGAACCAATGTCCCTGCTCTGGCAGATGAATTCCTATCCACTGTGCCACCAGGGACATCCTCTCTGCTTTTTCTGTGTGAAGATGAGTATTCTGCTTTCTCTCCTATGCAGGGTAAATAAATCATGTTACTACACAGTCTGTTTTTCCTAAGGTGATGGGTCTTCCATCTTAGACGGGGTCAAAGGAGCTTGTTTGGGTCACTTTTTTATTCCAGTTAGACTCTTGCTAATGGGAACATGTGAATCCTTCATTTGTTCTGAGACCATTATGAATGGCCCTGGACAGTGCACATTACACAATTTCCGTATATCACATGCTGTGTCTTAGATGACGATGAATTCAGGGGGCACACTGATGAATTCTCATCATTTCCACTGTTGCTGCTGCTCTTCTCTAAGTCCCCAGTCAGCTCGAACAGTGTGTTTAGATCATGGTCATGAAGGGTGCATCTCCTCCTTCTCATTCACTTGCAGCATCACATGAATCTGGGACTTTAGGATCAGTCTGGAGGTTAAGAAATGGAACCAGAGGAAAATCTGATGTAGGGAAACTTTTTGTGATACATACCCAGGACAACCTGCAACTCCGTCCTCAGCAGCCAAATCCTCCCATTCTCTAATTCCATCCTTAGACATTCCCCTCCCTCGACCCCCACCCCCGACCCACCCCCCCGCCCCCGCCCCTTGCTTCAGTCAGTGGAAACATAAGCTTGCTTTCAAAAGTTGCCAGGGAATCAGCAGCACTCCCAAGTGTTCAGCATCTCTCTGGTTCAGTATCATGGTGTTAATGGGGCCTCTGGGGATGTCTTTGGCAAGTTAGAGCATCCATCCCATTTTCTGTCAGGGTGCTCTCCACGTCAGCCAAGAACATTTTCCTTTCCTTTTTCCTTCCCTGCTGGGTGAGTATAACAATAAAAACAAAAGTTGGCTGTTTTCCTCTCTCAGCAAGTCCTGTTCCAAGGGACCATGACCCAGACTGACCCCCTCATACAGCAATCCGACCTAGAGTGTCATGGGACTGACATAAAATCTGTGGAAGACGTCCTGTCATCTTTCTTTTTTCCCTTTTTAGAGTTGAAAAAGATGGTGAGGGAGGTGCCATCCTCATCAGGCAATCAGGATTGGCTGTGCCATTTTCAGAGGCATGACCACAGGCAGAACCCTTAATTTCCCAAAACTTCAGTTTTCTCCTTCCCTGATAGCTCAGCTGGTAAAAAATCTACCTGCAATGCAGGAGACCCCAGTTTGATTCCTGGGTCAGGAAGATCTGCTGGAGAAGGGATAGGCTACCCACTCCAGTATTCTTGGGCTTCCCTTGTGGCTCAACTAGTAAAGAATCCCCCTGCAGTGCAAGAGACCAGGGTTCGATCCTTGGGTTGGCAAATCCCCTGGAGAAGGGAAAGTCTATCCTCTCCAGTATCCTGGCCTGGAGAATTCCATGAACTCTATAGTCCATGGTGTCACAAAGCCACTGAGCAACTTTCACTTTCAAAACATATAAACTGTCTCAGGTTGTCCTAAGGACCCAATTAGATCATAGGTTTGAAAGCACTTTGTCAGTTGTAAAGAGTGATGGAGGGGTTTATGACTATAAATGGATCATTAGAAAGTATGGCTTTAAAACTTAAAGATGATGCAACTTTTAAAAAGCTTCTGCCAGGGCAGTGGCAGTGGGAGCAATGGTGAAAGGGTAGGTGGCAGAGTGGGGAACAGATGATGAGGAAGCTCTCATGTGTGTTGTAATTCATTCAACAGAATTTGCTGGGTTCTGGTCACAGAGCAGTTAAAAATTCATGTACTGAGTTGTAAACCATGTTCATGTGGATTCCCAAATCTGAAAGTATAAAATGGTAGTCAGTAGAGTTTTTTTCTCCCACTTTTGGCACCCATCCATCCAGTTCCCACCTACCCTCCAAATAACCACTGTTAATAGTTTCTTGTAAGCTTCAAATGAGTATTCTCCCCCAACAAACACTTCAGTCAAGATTCACTGTCTTCTTTAAGGGCATGGCAGCCCACTCCTATATTCCTGCCTGGAGAATCCCATGGACAGAGGAGCCTGATGGGCTTCAGTCCATGGGGTCACAAAGAGTCGACATGACTGTGTGACTAACACACAATTTTGGTACCAGTGGCACTGCAATGTGCACACGTGGTTGTGCCCTGCTTTGTTCACAAGTGGGTACATGTAAGTAGACATGTAATTTGCTATATCTAGACATGTATATTGGTTTAAACAGCTGCATCATATTCCATTGTATTAATGCCTTACTGTGTATTTAATCAAGTTCCCTGTTGATAGGTACTTACACTGTTTCCAGTCCATGGATATTACATGGAGTGTGGACATGTATAATGTTATATCAGTACACACCTCATTTTGTGGAATTATTGAGTCCAGTCTTTAGCAAGTGACTGTTGAGTGACTGCCATGAGGCAGCTGCTGTGTTAGATACCAGAGTTTCAATGTTGAGAAAAAATTTTAGAATATAATAATATATTTATAAAAATATAAATTTTAGAGTATAATTATTAATATTTTATCTAAAAGCTCATATCATATTTACATTTTTTTGATTTTTTGTTGTTGTTTAGAGGTACCTTATTGTTGACAAGCTTGTGACAGATGCAACAATATAGCAATTTTTAACTTATACTAAACCTAGGCACTATGAAAATTTTGTGCTTAATGTTAATGACTCTTAGATATGTCTATAGTAGAGTAGCGAAAAAAAAAAATACTAGATATTTAATACTGACAATTTCCCAGTTCATGTGAATCTGAAATTCATTTAGGTCAATGTTTTCTTATATTTCCAACTGTTTGATTTGTAAGGGCTTCCATTTAAATAAGAACTCAGAACTTGAGCAATATTATCAAAAAACAGAAGACTCACACTGAGACATACATAAATCCAGACAGACAGACAAGGAATCTTCTAGTTTTCCACCTGAGATTTAAAAAATTTCTTTGAGCCGCTTTTTTTTGGGGGGGTGAGGGTGGGGGGAGGCAGGTGGTGGCAAGAACACTGGAGTGGGTTGCCATTCCCTTCTCCAGGAGATCGTACCGACCCAGGGATTGGACCCTGGTCTCCCGCATTACAGGCAGACACTTTACCGTCTGAGCCACCAGGGAAGTTGTTGAATTCTGTGGCAAGGATTAACTTCAAGTGTTGCCCTAGGCAGGCCTTTGTAACAAGCTAATTGTTTTTAATTGCATATGCAAAAGAACCAGCTTTATGGTTTCCAAGAAAAAAAGAAGTTTCCTTGTAACCAATTTTGTCTGGTTCTATAGAATATCATGGCTGTCCTAGGTCAGGTCATCTTTCCTTTCTGTAGCCGTAGTTTTATCCCTGAATCATAGACAGATCAGCTGATAAAAAGCTTGGATTGTCTCTGTTGGGTGGATTTGCTTTGCTTGTACTTGTGTTTCATCTGGGGCAGTAGCAAGGCCCGCGGGCCTCTCCTGAAAGTGGGCGTGGGGGCGGGGTGCACCGGGAGCACGTGTTGGGGTGGGGTGAGGCGCACCGGGAGCATGTCTGGGGCAGGGGGTTCCAGTTGTGCTCTCAGGGGTCACCACTGCAGCTGGGAGCACTCATTTTGTGCACTCCTGGGTCCCCAGGGATCGGCATCCAGTGAGCGGAGCAGAGGGGTGCGAACCACAGGTTAAGGGAACTGGGACTCAGTGGAGCAGGGAACCACGTATTCCGCCCTCTCTGTTGGCACAGTCTCGGAGCCCCCTAACTTGGCGGTCGTGGAAAGGCCTCGCCTTTGGGGCCAAGGCCTTTACTGCTTTACCCCTTCGCATAAAGCTCAGACCCGTGTGGGTTTTCCCAAGCAGCCTAGTGCCTTCTGGAAGTCCTAGGGATTTATCCTTCCTGGTGATTTCACCTGCGGGGACTTCATAACCCTTACTCTGGCTGGCTGGCCCAGCCCTGCTTCTGCCACTTTGCAGCCCAGCAGGCCCTTGACCACCTTCTGGGATGGGAAACGGAAGGGTCCACCAGTTGCACCCTAGAAATTGTTTAGGGTCGATGGATTTAAACATCTGGTGGCCACCCAGGCAGAAAAGAAGGGAGGAGGGCACCTTGCTGCCCTTTCATGGTGAAATCTGTGAATGTCCTGCTGAGAGGGGACCTTTCCATGGGGACCCTGTGCAATAAGTTTGGGGTTTGGGAAATGAATAATTAGAACGTGTAAAATTTTTAAATTATGTGGTGCTTTAATTAAAAAAAAAAAACAAAAAAAAAAACAAGCTCCAAATTCTTTGCAAATTGAGGTCTAAAAATTGAAAGCCTATTTTCCTTTCATTGTGGCATTCTATGAAGAAATGTGTGTTTTTTTTAAGAAAAGAGTCAGAAAAGTGAGGGAAACAGAAAACTCAGAAGTGCCCCTATAGTTTGGTGAAGGCCTTAGGAGGTCACTTGTAAATACTGCTGACTGTCTGGAGGAGTCTCTTCCTGTGGCTGATGGGCACAGAGCTATGCAGGCTTGTCCTTTGTATGGATGTTCTTGTTGGTGGAAATCCAGCTCAGAGCCATCTCCTGATGTGTAAGAATTTCCCAGACTAGACCCCTAGGCAAATCCCGCAGAGCCAGGGGCTCCTTCCTTCATTGTATCTGTCTGTTTGACTGAAAACCAGCAATGACACATTTTCTTTCAATCTGGTCTCTCACCCAGGCCTTGGAGTAATATTTCCCCCTTCCCCTCAATAGACTTGGGTTCCAGGGATGAATTATAGTCAGTTGTCCATGATTTTGCAGATGAGGAAACTGAGAGCCAGAGAGGGTGGAGGACTGTACAAGGGAGAATAGGATATCCTTCCAGGAACCCTGGTTCCTGAGTTTTTAATGAGCTTCCCACCCAGCATGGTCATTAATTGACAAGTGTTGACATTGAGAATAAACTATTGGTGGAAATGTAAAAGGCTTTTTTAAATAATGTGCCTACCAGCCGTGCATCTCATGGAGTATTTTCATTGTACTCCCCAACCCTTGGAAAGTGCTGGGCACAGGGCAGATGCTTCATCATTTTTATTGAATAAGTTCAATTTCACATAATTATATCCATAGTGTCAGCAACACTATGAGGTATATTAGAACAATGATTGTCACAGTTGGTACTTCACAGATCAGTAAAGAAAGAAAACGTTTTATTAGGAAGACTCTAAGAGAATTGCTAAGTTTTAAGTTTATCCCACAAGGATATTTAAAAAAAATGAACCAAATCTTTCCCATCATCACCAAGGCTATCGGATGTCTGTTGAGGAACCCACACAAGGGAGGTTCTACCTCTTGGGACACCTCTGCTTCAGCATCTCCCTAAGCCAGCAACCTGGGACAGTCGAGTACACTTGAAGTTCCTTCCTTGACCTCGGGAGTTTTTTTTTGGAAGACAATTTTTTGACAGACAGAGGCGGGGGAAGGTTTTGGGATGTTTCAAGTGCAGTCCACTTATTGTGCACTCTATTTCTATTTTTATTCCCTGGTGGCTCCGTTGGTAAAGAGTCTGCCCACAGTGCAGGAGACCCAGGTTCAGTCCCTGGGTCGGGAAGATCTCCTGGAGAAGGAAATGACAGACCACTCCAGTATTCTTGCCTGAAGAATTCAATGGACTGAGGAGCCTGGTGGGCTACAAAGGGTTGGACACCGCTGAGTGACCGAACACTTATTTCTAGTATTATTTCATCGGCTCCACCTCAGATCACCAGGCATTAGATCCTCGAGGTTGGGGGCCCCTGCTTTAGTTCCCTCTTTCATCTTCTACACAGCTTCAGCCTGCTTCCTCCTCTCTTCCACCTGCAGAACTACCTACTGGGCTTCTCTGAGTGTGACTAAGAGTCTCCTTCCCTCACTTCCTTTCCTCTGAGTCCCTTCTAACTGGGTTTCCCTGATCTCCATTTAGGCACTTTTGCCCCAGGTGGTGCTCGTGGTAAAGACCCTCCCTGCCAATGCAGGAATCTGGTCCCTGGGTTGGGAAGATCCCCTGGAGGAGGGCAGGGCAACCCACTCCAGTATTCTTGCCTGGAAAATTCCCATGGACAGAGGAGCCTGGCGGCTCTGACAGTCAGACGTGACTGAAGTGACTTTTAGCACAGCATACCAGAGGACCTTAGAATTGCAGACTCATATGATAATTCTGGCTCTTTGGAGTCCCTTGTCATTCCATGTGTATGTTAGGGTCAGCTTGTGTATTGCTTCCTAAAGGCCCCGAGAGGGTAACAAGCAGGAAGGCTGGGGGTCTCCAGACAGAGGGAATAGGCTGCAAGTGTCAGACATTTTTTTCTCTCTCTCTTAAGCAGCCGGAGGAAACAAACTAGTGTTACATTTTTCCCCCTTCTCCATACAAATTTAAAAGGAGGTTTCTCTGAAAATTCTGTGTTGCCGTGACGATTCCTGGCTCCACCTGAACTTAACTTTTCTCAAATCTTGAGCTAAGCAACGCATTTTTTTCATAAGGAAATGTTTGTCTTAAGCTATGTTAATATACTATGTATTTCCGCTAGACTCTGTCTTCAGGTTGGTTCCCCCTAAAGGCTCAGAACAGACTTGACAAACCAGTATGTCTTACTCATAACTTGTTCTCCTAATCTATGTTAATGAAACAATATATTTGCCTGGGAACCTGCCTTTCTTCAAGATTCATGTCAATCATTTTATGGCCCAGGATGACTCACCTGCTGCCAATGTTATCTCAATGCATGTTGTGGGTGAGGGGCATGGTGTCATTCTCTGAGACATTGCCTTTCTTTCCTTAGCAGACTGCTAGTGGTGTATCGGAGAAGGCAATGGCACCCCACTCCAGTACTTTTGCCTAGAAAATCCCATGGATGGAGGAGTCTGGTAGGCTGCAGTCCATGGGACCACTAGAGTGGGACACGACTGAGTGGTTTCACTTTCACTTTTCACTTTCATGCATTGGAGAAGGAAGTGGCAACCCACTCCAGTGTTCTTGCCTGGAGAATCCCAGGGACGGGGAAGCCTGGTGGGCTGCCGTCTATGGGGTCGCACAGAGTCAGACACGACGGAAGTGACTTAGCAGTGGCTGTATAATATCTGGCTAAAGACCAGCAGGGGGTATTCTGCACCCATCTGAAGTCTATATCAGCAGCTTTCTCTCTTTTATACTTTAATAAAACTTTATGACACAAAAGCTCTGAGTGATCAAGTCATATTGGATCTTCATTTCTGGTTGAAGATGCATTCCATGGTATTGCCATCTTAAGTCTTTCCATCGCTATGGGATATCTGTACATGTATTCAGGATATTTTTTCAGCAATTGTGTATAATTTCCGGTGTGCCAGTCTTGTCATCCTCGTTACATCCATCGCAAAGTATTTTATTAATGTTGACATTATTGAAAGGGAATTGTTTTTTTTTTTTTTTAATTCCTTTTCAGATTATTATTTGCTAGTGTATACAGATAAAACTGTAATCATTCATTTGTATCAGTTTGGACAGCTTGATAGTTGTCTTTACTTTCTTTACTTTCTCATACTTTAAGATTATCCTGGCTCATATATGTACTGCCTTACCCCTAATCTCAGTCATTTATTCAAAGAACTTCTGTCCTTTTATTTTTTTTTTTTAACATTGAATTATTTTTGATTATGCTAGGTCTTTGTTGCTAGATGTCTAGTTGTAGTGAACAGAGCCTGCCCTCTAGTGGCCATGACCTGGCTTCTCATTGCAGCAGTTTCTCTGGTTGCAGAACTTGAGCTCTGGAGCATCCAAGTACTTCAATAGTTGTATGGGGGCTTAGTTGTCCCTGGGCATGTGGAATCTTCTAGCACCAGGGAGTGAACCCATGTTTCCTGCATTGGTAGGTAGATCCTTTACCATCGGACCACCAGGGACATTTTCTGTTCCCTTTCATTAGAGAATGATATGCAAAACATACATGTAGCAGCTAAATATGCTCAGCTGACCATACTCGGAAATATATACATGTATTCCAGCTTACGTTTGAACATATTCAGTTAAAGGTGATTTGTGATGATGTCTCCATGGATCTTGGAACCTTTCCTTTCGTTTCTCTATAACTTCCCATTCCAATGGTAAGACACCTGGCTTCCACCACTTGTCATGTATAGAATTCAGTGCTAGTCCCATGTGGTTACTGAAAAAACTGTCAGACTGTCTTCCAAAGGGGTCTGTGCATGCATCCCACCAGTATCTTGAGTATGTTTCTGTAGGATAGTTTACTATCAGTATACCCTCCATGGCCAGGTGTCTATTTCAATCTTTACCAATTATGAATGGGCTTGCTTGTTCTAGTGTTCTTGGACAATTTGAGTACAGATTCTTTGTCAGATATGCATTTTTAAGGAAAACAATTGTATTTATTTTTGGCTGTGTTGGGTCTTCGTGTGTGGGCTTTTCCCTAGTTCGGGTGAGCATGGGCCATAACTAGTGGTGTGGGGGCTTCTCACTACAGTGGCTTCTCTTGTTGTGGGGCACAGGCTCACGGGCTTCAGTGGTTGCAGTATGTGAGCTCGGCATTGTGTCTTCCAGGACCTAGAGCATAGGCTCAGCAGTTGTGGCACACGGGCTCCATAGCATGTGGGATCTTCCCATAGCAGGGATCACACCTGCATCTCCAGCACTGGCAAGCAGATTCTTTACCACGGAGCTACCAGGGAAGCCCTCACTCATATTTTTGATTCTAGTTTTCCACACATGTACCTGGTGAGAGAGGCCAGGATCAAGAGGCCTGGCCACTGGGAGTCCTCAGCCACAGTTCTGGCTGTGCCATCCAAAGCTCTGGGGCCTTTGGCAAGCGCCTCAGCTTCCTTGGGACTGTTTCCTCCCCTCAGAAATGCCCTGCTGTTGGACTGTAGCCTGCCAAGCTTCCCTGTCCCTGGGATTTCTGAGGCCAGAATACTGGAGGGGTGCCATTGCCTTCTCTACAAGGTAGCATTTGGAAGATATTTTCTCCTGATTGTGGTTTTGATGAAGGAAGGGGGATCCTTCCAGGGCTTGAGAATGGATTCTTGTCTGACACTTGCAAACAAATTGTTTGAGAAGAGGAGTGCCGTCCAAGCGAGAGACTTCACTGGGAAGGGCTGTTGGGGCAGAAGACAGGAGGGTGAGGGAAACGGAGAGGACTGCTCTGCCACGTGGCTCACTGTCAAGGATTTATGGTCATTGGGTTAGTTTCTGGTTTGTCTCTTGCCAGTCATTCTGAATCAGGATCCTTCCTGGGGGCACACGCATCACTCAGCTGAAATTGATTCCAACGAGGAGGATCCTGGGAAGTTGGTAGGACCTCTAGACTGCAGTCTCCCATCTCTTTTTGACCTCTCCAGAATCCTGGTTGGTGGTAGCTTGTTAGTTCCTTGTTCCTTACCAGGACCTCCTATTGTAAGATGACTCCTGCAAGTGTTTTCTCTTCTCTGTTGCCTGGCAAGGGTGGATGGTCAGTGGTTCATTTAACAGTTTGTCTTTTGGTTCTCTTGAATAAGGTCCTTCACAGAGTAAATGTATAAAATTGTACAAGTCAGTGTTTTAAATAATTTATATTCCTAATTTGGTAAGTTGACTTTTTTGTTGTGTGTTATAACTCATCACCCGACCAAAGGTCATGTAGATCCTTTGTTGTTTTCTAAAATTGTATATTTTTTAAATTGAATTACAGTGTTAGTTGCAAAGTTTGTGTTTCTGTTCATTTCACTTTTTTTTTTAACAGTTATTTATTTTTAGTTGATTGATTGCTGCTTTACAACATTGGTTTGATTTGTCATACATCCACATGAATTAACCATAGGTGTACGTGTGTCCCCTCACTCTTGAATATCCCTCCCACATCCCATCCATCCACACCTCTCTAGGTTATTATAGAGCCCCAGTTTGAGTTTCCTGAGTCATACAGCAAATCCCCACTCGTTGTCTGTTTACAAATGTTGGTGTACATGCATCCATGCTGCTCTGTCCATTCATCTCACCCTCTCCCTCTTGTTCCCTACCCTTGTTAGTAAGTCTGTTCTCTATGTCTGCATCTCCGTTGCTGCTATGTGAACAGATTCGTCAGACCCATCCTTTTCGATTCCATGTTTTTCTCTTTCTGACTGACTTCCCTGTTTAATACGCTCTAGGTTCATCCCCTTCATTAGAACTGACTCAAATTTGTTCCTTTTTATCGCTGCATTCCATACAGGCTCTGATCGTACTTTAGCCATGTTTTGAGGAGGGTCATGGAGCTATTCTGCTCCATTTCAGTTTGGGCTTCCAGTCTCAGTGCTCACAGCAGAGCTGCTTCTGGGTGAGCCTTCTGAGATCTGTGAGGGCAGGGCTGCCAGCTCTTCTCTGGCGGCCCACAGGGGGCGACAAAACCCCCTCTGACCCGCGGGCGCAGGATGCTTTGCCTTCAGACTGGGCTCGGTGACCAGCTGGCGGCAGTTTTGTCTCCTCAGGGCCCTCAGGGCTCAGGCTTCTGGGTAACGGGGCTGCGTCCTGGCTGAGAGGAGCGGGGTTGCCTCAGTGCCTGCCAGCAGGGCGGCGCTGCAAGAGGGAAAAATGACGATAAAGTAAATGTTTCCTGTGTCCAGCGGAGCGCTGACTGGAGGGCCATCTCAGGACTCAGTCGGGGAAAGAGCTCCATGTGCAAAATGGCAGGTTTTCAGTTTTATTTCTGTCAGATGATCTAGAGGATGACCTTCACTGATGTTCTTCCGAATAGGTGGCCAGTTTTCCTGTCACTGTTTCTTAAGAAGACTGTCCTTTCCTCTTCACTTGTTCCTGGTTTGATTTTCATGAACTGACCACGTACGTGTAGGTTCATTCCTGGGCTCTCTATTCTTTCCTGGAGTCCATGTGTCTGTGTTCCTGCCAGTTCCTCACTGTGGTGGTTACTACAGGTCTGTGATGTAGTTTGAAGTTGGAGAGGAAGATGTCTCCAGCTGTGTTCTTCTTTCTCAGAGTCTTCTTGGCCATTTAAGGTCCTGTTCAATATTAGGAGCCTAATATTTGGAATATTTCTATTTCTGTGAAAAAGGCCATTGAATATTATTTTGTGATTGCAGTCAGTGTATTTGTTGATGGCTTTGGTTGGAATGGACATTTTAATTCCTCATTGTTCCAGTGCATGAGCGTGAAATAGTTTTCTGTTTATTTGTGTTTTCTTTGGTTTCTTATCAGTGCTTTCTAGCTTTCTGACTACTGGTCTTTTATGTCCTTGATTAAGTTTGTTGCTAGATGTTTTATTCTTTTGGATGCAATTATAAGTGGGATTTTCTTAATTTTTGTTTCTGATTGTTATTAATTTATAGAAACACAAATGATTTTTGTATATTGACTGGGATTGTACGTTGTAGTATTTTATATGATTGTAAATTCATTGGAAGTTATTCAACTTTACTGAATGTAATCTAACAACTTTTTGTGAAGTTATGGGGAAACTTTTATTTGTAAAATCTGTTTCTCCTGCAATAGGTCATCCAGAGGACCCAAGGCATGGTGGTTACTAGTAGACTTCCCACAGTACTTCTTCATTCCATGTGGACTCCTTCAAGGGCAGTGAGCATCACAGCTTCCCTTGAACTTTGTCTGGGTAAGTCTTGACCTCTATAGGAAAGTTTCATGCCTTTCTAATCTGATTTTCTTTTACGATATTGACTTGTTTGTTTTGAGACATAATTTACTTTCTGGGAATTTAAACTGTACAGAAAACACCTAGCAATGGGAAAAAGTGCTCACATTTGCCACATCATCTGAAATACTCTATGTATTTTATCCAAAATGGGTGCATGCTCCAGCAAAACCTGCACATAATCTCCAAAATCAGGAAAATATATCGTTTCTACAGTATAATGTAATCCACAGCCCCACTCATATTTCAGCAATTGTTCAATTGTATGAATATATCTTTTCTTCCCATCCTTTTTTTTTTTTTTTTCTTTTTAAGAGTGTAACTGAAATTTTCAGTGATTTGGGCAAACTTGATGTATTTAAAGCAGACGTGAATATGGGATCTGTGTGGCCTTTTCTATATGGATGTTTTTCACTGAAAATGGTTTTAATGTTTATTCATGATACTTGGGGATCCACTGCAATTGGTGCAGGGGCATAAGCCTTATCTCGAGTGGATGGGGAAATCAGTGTCTTTGGCATTGTGGCATGACCCGCGAGCGTTCCTGTCAAGTTTCACTGTGAGACCGGCCTCCTCTTGAGGTGCAATGGGAATGTCGGGATTCCTTTCCAGACAAAGCAAAGGAATCGACCCTCATCTCGAGATGAGGAGGGGCAAAGGGGCTCAGATTGAGGTGTGCCGGGAAAATCGGTGTTCCTCTTGAGTGGGAATGGGTATGTCGGGAAACTTCCTGAGTTTCATAAAGCGTGTCGAGTACCGTTTTGAGTTTCAAAAGGGAACATGGGACTTCTCTTGAGATGCTGCAGTGGGAAAGGGCCTCATCTCGCATTGAGGGGAGAATCCTGTGGTTTTCCTCGAGGATTGGTTGGAAGTTTGGGGTTCCTATCAAGTTGCGACGTGGACCTCAGGGTCCCGCTCATATTACCTCAGAGAAGTCAGGTCTCATTTCAAGTTGTGACAGGCACCACGGGATTCCACACAAGTCACTGCAGGGGAAATAGGCCTTGTCTAGACTTGTGTCCAGAAACTCCATGTTCCTCTCCAGTGGTGACAGGGATCTCGGGATTGCATTCAAGGTTCACCTGGGGAGTCAGGCCTCATCTCGAGTTGAAGCTAAGCACTATGCTCTCCTCTCCAGTTGCAACCAGTACTCCTGGAGCCCTTTGAGTGACCTAAAGGAAGTCAAGCCTCCTATGGAGCTTTGAGAGGGAACTAAGGATTGCTCTTTAGGCCCTGCAGGAGAAGAAGGGCCTCATCTGGCGATGACTGGGGAATCTCGTGGTTTTTCTCGAGTTGTGGTGAGAAGTTTGGGGTTTCTATCGAGTTATGACAGGGAAATCAGGGAACCTCTTGTGTTGCCCCAGGGAAGTCCAATCTCCCTTCGAGTTGCGAGGGGGAGCACGGGATTCTTCTCAAGTAACGGCAGGGGAATCGGGCCTCAATTTGCGTTGAAGGGGGAATCTCGAGGTCTTTCCCGATTTGCAGGAGGAAACTTTGGGTTCCCTCGAGTTGCGACGGTGACCTCAGGGAGCTTCTCATGGTGCCTATGGAAAGTCAGGAATCCTTTCGAGTTGTGAGGGGCCTCTCGGGATTCCTCTGGGGTGGGTGCAATGGAAGAGGGCCTCATCTCCAGTTGAGGCGGGAACCTCAGGGTTCCTCTCCTGTTCTGACGTGAATCTCGGGGTGTGTCTGCAGTTTCAAACAGGGAGTCATGTCTCGACTTGTGTTGAGGCATGAAACTCTGCTTTTCTCTCGAGCTGTAAAAGAGGTTTCAGGCCTCCAGTCAAGTTGAATTGGGGGCCTAGGGCTTTTCTCAAATTTGTAACCAGGGTATCAGTCCTCCCTTCATGTTGTGAGTTGATGCTTGGGGTTCCATTCGAATCGGTGCAAGGGAATCAGGCCTTATCTCGAGTGGATAGGGAAATCCGTGTCTTTCGAATTGTGGCAAGACCACCGTGTTCCTCTCTAGTTTCAAGTTGAGACCAGCCTCCTCTTGAGGGGCGACGGGGACGTCGGCATTCCTCTCCAGATGAAGCAGGGGAATCGACCCTCATCTCAAGATGAGGAGGGGCAAAGGGGCTCAGATTGAGTTGGGCCGAGATAATCGGTGTTCCTCTTGAGTGAGGTATGTCAGGGAACTTCTTGAGTTGCATAAAGGGTGTTGAGTACCATTTCGAGCCTCAAGAGAGAACGTGGGAGTTCTCTCAAGATGCTGCAGTGGGAAAAGGCCTCATCTCGCTTTGAGGGGAGAATCTCCTGGGATTTCCCGAGTTGCGGCAGGAAACTCAGGGTTCCTCTCGAGTTGTGACGTGGACTTCAAACCCGCTTGCGTTGCCTCAGGAAAGTCAATTCTCCATTCAAGTTGAGAGGGGCCTCTCGGGATTCCTCTCCAGTCGGTTCAGCGGTATATGGCCTCATCTCGGGTTGAGGCCAGAACCTCAGGGTTCCTCTCCAGTTCTGACATGGATCTTGGGATTCCTATGGAGTGTCAACAGGGGAGTCAGGCCTCGTCTTGTGTGGATACATGGAACTCCGCTTCCCTCTCGAGGTTTCAAAGAGGTGTCAGACTTCCTGTCGAGTGGACCTAAGGGTCTGGGGCTTTTTCTCGAGGTGCCACGGGGCTGTCACACCTCCCTTCGTGTTTTGAGCCGATCCTTGGGGTTCCAGTCAAGTCAGTGCAGGGGAATCAGGCTTATCTGGAGTAATGGGAAATCGGGGTCTTTTCAAATTGAGGCACGTCTCCCGGGGATGCTCTCGAGTTTCAAGGTGAGACCAGCTTCATCTTGAGGGGCAACGGCAATGTTGGGATACCTTTCCCGACGAAGCAGAAGCATCGACCCTCATCTCGAGTTGAGGAGGGGGAAAACGGGGCTCTTCTTGAGTTGTGGCATGAAACTCGGTGTTCCTTGCGAGTGGGGACTGGTATCTCAGGGACCTTCCTGAGTTGTGTCAAGGGTGTCAAGTACCCTTTCACGTTTCAAGAGGGAACGTGGGGTTTCTCTCGAGACACTGCTCTGGAAAAGGGCCTCATCTTGAGTTGACTGGAGAATCTTGTGGTTTTTCTCGAGTTGCGGTGGGAAGCCTGGGGTTCCTCTCAAGTTGTGACAGGGACCTTAGGGACCCGCTCATGATTCCTCATCGAAATCAGGTCTCTTTTCGAGTTGCAAGGGGCACGTCATGATTCCTCTTGAGACACTGCCCGCGAATAGGCCGTGTCTAGATTTCAGTCGGGAAACTCAGTGTTCCTCTCTGGCTGCGACAGGGATCTCGGGCTTCCTATCAAGGTTCATTTAGGGAGTCAGGCCTCCTCTGGTGTTGAAGCATGGAACTCTGCATTCCTCTCGAGTTGTCAAAGTGGTGTCAGGCCTCCAGTGGAGTTCAGGTGGGGAATTTGGGCTTTTTCAAGAGGATAGAGAGGGCCGACAGGCCACCCATCCTGTCGTGAGAGGATACTCGATGTTCCGTTGGATCCGTTGCGGGGGAATCGGGACTTATCTGGAATATGGAGGAACTCAGCATCCTTTTTCCTTCCGGCAGGATCTGCGGGGTTCCACTCGAGACTCAATTGGTTACACAGGCCTCCTCTTGTGGTGCGAGGGGAAGTTGGGATTCCTCTTGAGTTGAAGCAGGGAATTGGCCCTCATCTCCAGATGAGGTGGGACACACAGGGCTCTTCTCCAGTTGTGGCGGGAAACTCGGCTTTCATCTTGAGTTGTGACGGAGATCTCTGGGCCCCCTAGAGTTGCATGAAGGGATTCAAGCCTCCTCTCGAGTTTTGAGAAGGAACTCGGGCTTGCTCTCGAGGCACTGCAGGAGAAAAGGGCCTCATCTCGCGTTGACGGGGGAATCTCGTGGTTTGTCTCGAGTTGCGGTGGGAGGCTTGGGATTCTTCTCCAGGTACCATGGGTAACTCAGGCAGCCTCTCGTGTTGCCTCTGGGAAGCAAGTCTCCATTCGAGTTGCGAGGGTAAGCGCCCGGGTGCTCTGGAGTCACGGCAGGGGAATCAGGCCTCAATTCACACGGAAGGGGGAATCTCAAGGTGTTTCTGAGTTGTGGCAGGAAGTGTGCATTCCCTCGAGTTGCCACAGGGACCTTAGGGAGCCTCTCATGTCATCTCTGGGAAGTCAGGAATCCTTTCAAGTTGTGAGGGGCCTCTCGGAATTCCTCTCGAGCTGGTGCAGGCGACTAGGGCCTTGTCTCGAGATGAGACAGGAAACTCAGGGTTCCTCTCCAGTTCTGACAGTGACCTCGGGGTCCCTATGGAGAGTCCACTGGGGAGTCAAACGTCGTCTCATGTTGGGGCGTGGAATTCCCCTTCCCACTCTAGTTGGAATAGGGGTGTCAGGCCTCCTGTCGAGTTGAGGTAGGGATCATTTCTAGAGGTGCCACGGGGCTCTCAGTCATCCCGTTGTGTCGTGAGTTGATACTCAGGGTGACATTCGTGTCGTTGCAAGGGAATGAGGCCATATCTTGAGTGGATGAGGACATCGGGATTTTTTCGATCGGTGGCACGACCCCTGGAGTTCCTCTTGAGTTTCAAGGTGAGACCGGCCTCCTCCTGAAGTGCGATTTCAACGTCGGAATTCCTTTTCAGACAAAGCAAGGGAATGGGCCCTCATGTCGAGATGAGGAGGGGAAACCTGGGCTCTTCTTGAATTGTGGCGGGAAGCTCGGTGTTCCTCTCTAGTGGAGACGGGTGTGTCGGGGAACTTCTTGAGTTGCCTAAAGGGTGTCAAGTACCCTTTCAAGGCTCAAGAGGGAAGGTGGGATTTCTCTCGAGACGCTGCAGTGAAAAGGGGCCTCATCTCACGTTGAGGGGAGAAGTTCCTGTGGTTTCTCGAGTCACAGCAGGAAACTTAGGGATCCTCTCGAGTTGTGACGGGGACCTCAAAACCTCTCATGTTGCCTCAGGAAAGTCATGTCTCCATTCGATTTGCGAGGGGCCTCTTGGGATTCCTCTCCAGTCGGTGCAGAGGCATATGGCCTCATCTCGAGTTGATACCAGAACCTTAGGGTTCCTCTCGAGTTCTGACATGGATCTCGGGGTTCCTATGGAGTCTCAACAGGGGAGTCAGGCCTCGTCTCGTGTGGACACATGGAACTCTGCTTCCCTCTTGAGGTTTCAAAGAGGTGTCAGGCTTCCTGTCGAGTGGAAATAGGGGTCTGGGGCTTTTTCTCAAGGTGCCATGGGGTGTCACACCTTCCTTCATGTTTTGAGTCGATCCTCGGGGTTCCAGTCGAGTCAGTGCAGGGGAATCAGGCTTATCTGGAGTGGCTGGGGAAATCGGGGTCTTTTTGAATTGAGGCATGACTCCCAGATATGAGCTCGAGTTTCAAGATGAGACCGGCCTCCTCTTGATGGGAAACGGCAACGTTGGGATTCCTTTCCTGACGGAGCAGGGGAATCAACCCTAATCTCTAGTTGAGGAGGGGGAAAACGGGGATCTTCTTGAGTTGTGGCATGAAACTCGGTGTTCCTCTCAAGTGGGGATGGGTATCTTGGGGACCTTCCTGAGTTGCATCAAGGGTGTCAAGTTCCCTTTCACGTTTCAAGAGGGATCGTGGGATTTTTCTCGAGACACTGCTCTGGAAAAGGGCCTCATCTGACATTGAGGGGAGAATCTCGTTGTTTTTCTCGAGTAGTGGCCAGAAACTTGGGCTTCCTCTCGAGTTGTGACGGGTACCTCAGGGACCCGCTCGTGTTGCATCATCAAAGTCAGGTCTCTTTTCGAGTTGTGAGGGGCACGTCGGGATTCTTCTCAAGCCGCTGCATGCGAATAGGGCCGTGTCTAGAGTTCAGTAGGGAAACTCAGTTTTTCTCTCTGGCAGCGACCGGGATCTCAGGCTTCCTATCAAGGTTCAACTAGGGAGTTAGGCCTTGTCTGGTGTTGAAGCACGGAACTCTGCATTCCTCTCGAGTTGTCAAAGGGGTGTCAGGCCTCCGGTCGAGTTCAGGCAGGGAATTTGGGCTTTTTCAATAGGATACGCAAGGCCAACAGGCCTCCCATCCTGTCGTGAGAGGATACTCGGTGTTCCATTGGAGCCGGTGCAGGGAAATCAGGACTTATCTGGTGCGGGGAGCGAGCTCCGCCCCTGGCAAAGGTCATGAGGAAGGAGGCTTGGCATACGCAAAGGTGGGATCAAGCCTCAGGAGTCTCCCTGGAAATTCTCGAGCAATCTACCCCCAAAACCAGAGTCTGCCTACTTTCTGCTTTGTACTTTCACCTACACCTCTGACTTTACGGGGGGCTGTCCCCCACTACCTCTCTCTGAAAAAAGAGTTAGCTTACAGCTCCAGTTAATAATTCCTGGGTGTGACAGTGTTTCAACCTACAAACTCCCTTGGAAGTCCTCTAGCCTGCCTGAATAGGTTTTTCCGGCCACATGTGATTGCTCAGAGCCTCCAAACTGAGAGGCATGAGGTGTTCTAAACTGTCTAAATACAGATTCCTTTGAGCAGTTAAAAGATTGATTAGAAATTGTATTGGTGAAGGGATTTTCACTTGTTGGGCCAATGTTTGCTGCTAAGTTTCCATATCCCTTATCTGCTGTGTCCCTGGCAGTGTATTGATTAATTGGTGTAAGTAGTAGCTTTAATGTTTGTAACCTGGGACCCTTGAGTTAATTCTTTTTCTTGTTATAGTCCACCACACCTTTGCTCTGTAGGAATGCAACTTTATCTAATGCTTTTTGGAGGCTGGCGCCTGACTTTAGAATAATCACCTTTAGAGAAAAAGGCCTCCGGGCCAGAAGATGATGCAAATCACCTAAACTTTTGCATATGATAAGTTTGCAGGAAGAAAGCCTGGCTTACTGCATGACTCTACCCCTTCCCCCATTATCCTCTATGCATAACTTAAGGTATAAAAACTACTTTGGAAAATAAAGTGCGGGGCCTTGTTCACCGAAACTTGGTCTCACCATGTCGTTCTTTCTCTTACCTTCTGGCTGAATTATTCAGCCTCTTTTCTCCACTGAATTTCCTCACTGAGCTATCCTCATTCTATTACTCTTTAGATCCTTAATTAACGTTTAATTAAGCAATTGTTTCCTGATCCTCGCCGACGCCGTCCCCGCTTCGAATTCCCTGGATCCACCGGGGCTGGAAGTGGCGCCCGAACAGGCTGATTCGAAGGTAGGTACCTCAGAAAAAGTGTTGAGAAAGTGTTAATTGAAAAAGTGTTGAGAAAGTGTTGAATTGAAAAAGTGTTGAGAAAGTGTTGAATTTATGGGACGGATAGGCCCCCACCCAGGGTGCCGCGGACCCCCCTGTAGGACAGACAGGGCGAGTAGTGGTAGGAAGTGTTAAAGGGGTTTGAGAGAAAACCCGGTTTTTATTGAAAGTGTTAAAGGGGTTTGAGAGAAAACCCGGTTTTTATTGAAAGTGTCAAAGGGGTTTGAGAGAAAACCCGGTTTCTAGAGTTAAAAGGCCAAAGAAAAGCCTGATCTTTTAAAAGCTAAAAGCTTTATCTTCTATTATACTTAATTTTCTGACATGGGTAACACTGAAACTAAGAATGGCAACTCTTTATACAAGTAATCTTGAAACTGTTAAAGAGGCTACTGTTAATTTAGATACTTGGGTGAAGGTAAAAAACAACTAAAAACTTATCCTATAAATATGATTTAAAATGTTCTGGACCCTCATCATGAGGCTGTGGGGTAGCCTATGGGAGAGGCTATAGCGGTGGATGGTAGTGGGTCTCCACCTTCTGCGCAGATCATATTTTCTGCCATTGACGAAGAAAAGGAGGGAGACTGTGCTGTACCTCTGGAGGAAGGAGAGGGCTTACAGGACGCTGCAGCCGGGCGCCCGGGCGAACCCCCCTCCCCCTCTACACAAACCTTTAAAAATTTATCCAACAATTTCTGATTTAAGGTGACTACTCCACCTCCGCTTGCACCTCCCAGGGCCTAAGAATTCCCCAGTTTACATCCAAAGTCTCCCAGAGCATTGCCTAAAGCTGAAAAAGATAAAAAAGATTTCTTTTAAACAAAGGAGCTTTTAAAGAATACACAATATACAGAGCCTGCTCATTGCAGAAAAACCCCCTCAGGGGGGCCTCACCCAAGCAAAAAAAAGCAAAAAAAAAAAAAAAAAAGAAAACTGAAAAAGAAAAAAGGAAAGAAAATCGAGAAAGATCTAAAGATAGAGAAAGAGCTAAAGAGTGAAAAGGAGAGGAACAGAGAAGGAAGGAATCAGGGAACGCAGCAAGATTGAGAAAGGAAGAAAGGAAGTTAGAAAAAGAGATACAGAGAGAAAAAGAAGGGAGGAGGGAAGAAAAAGAGAGAAAGAGGGTAAAGGGAAAGAAACTAAGGAAAGAGAAGGGTAGCAAAAAAGCAAGGGGGAGAGAAAAGTGAGAAAGGCAGGAAGAGAAGGAGAGAGAGAGAGAGAGAGACAGTAAGAGACGCTGGGACCCCGCGCCCTGGCGAGCTCCCTCCCCTCTGCGCAAACCTTTAAAAAAACAAACAAACAAACAAACAAAAAAAAACTTATCCACCACTTTCTGATTTAAGGCGATTGCTGCCGCCTCCGTTTGCGCCTTCCAGGGCCCAAGAGTTCCCCACTTTGCCCCCAAAGCCTCTCAAAGTGTTGCCTAAGCCTGAGGAAGATAAAAAGTTTTTTGAACAGTGGAGATTTTAAAACAGACTGCTTGCACAATATGCAGTGCTCCTTGGAGAAAACCCCCTCGGGGGTGGAGTGGGGGGGCGGTCTCACCCAGGCTAAGAAAAAAGCGGACCGGTAAGGGGATTTAGCAACAATTTTAACCCCTGACTTGCGGTTGCTCCGATTCCAATGGGAGTAGCTGGCCCCCTGCCTGAGGGCATTGTAGGCCTTGTGCTAGGATGTAGCTCGCTTTCTTTTCAAGGAATTTGGGTGGTGTATGGTGTAGTAGATTATGATTATATTGGAGAAATTAAAGTTTTGATCCCGCCGCCTACCAAAACTGTGCAAATTAATAAAGGTCAAAGAATAACACAGCTTTTGCTTTTACCTTATCAGACAAGAAAAAACTTGATTTCTCAAGCTAAGAGCCACAGAGTGTTTAGATCTAGTGATCTAGCCTTTTGGGTGCAGGAAATTACAGCTCCAAGGCCTTTAAAAGATCTTTTAATTCAAGAAAATAAAATGTCAGGGCTATTAGACACAGGAACAGACGTCTCTTAACATTGCTGGGAAAGACTGACCCAACTCCTGGCCAACACATACTACTGAAAATGAGTTGAGACTAGAAAAAGTGGTATGCGGGGTGGGAATGCTGTAGAGAAAAGGGTGAGGGAGAGTTTAAAACCTTGACGAGTAGTGAGTTCCCCATTGCTGGAAGTATTCAAGCAAAGATTAGATGGTTGCTTGTCATCTAAAAGGCTATAGACCAGATTTAGATTACAAAACGATAACTGGAGAAGCTTATAAACATGTTGTGCAACACCTCTTTACTTGCTTCTCATATTTAGGTCTGCCAAAAGTTTTAAAAACTGATAATGCCCCTTTGAAGCTGTGGAGAGATCGTTTACTAACTTTAAATGATTTCCAAAAATTATTAGGGGACATTAATTGGATACGCCCTCATTTAAAACTGACTACTGCAGATTTAAAGCCTTTGTTTAATTGCTTAAAAAGCGACCCTAATTCCAGTTCTAAGTTGACTAATGAGACAGAGTTGGCTCTTGTTAAAGTAGATGAGACTTTAAATGATCAGTTAATTAGGATTAATATTATAAAAAGATGAAATTAAATTATTCTTGCCATAAAACACACCTACAGGGTGATTGTGACAAAAAGGCCTATTGGTTCCATCTACCAGTGACCCCAAGAAATACAGTTTTATCTTATCCCCGCTTGGTGGCACAATTAATTATAAAAGGAGGAAAAAAAGAGTGTGGAACTTTTTAGAAAAGAAGTAGCAAATATAGTAATTTCACTCAATAAGGATCAACTGCAAGTCTTTTACAAAGTAGTGATGATTGGCAAGTTGCCCTGATAGATTTCAGGGGTCAAATTTTGTTTCATTTGCCCTCAAGCCCCCACAGTAGTTAAAAGTTCAAAAATGTTAGATTGGCAGTTTGAGGATACCTGTGGAACTTTCCAAGCCTATGTAGTTCCTATGCTCCCCTTTACCCTATGGGGGAGGGACGTGCTGTCTCAAATAGGAGATACTCAGAGAAGGGTTTTCTCAATTTCTTAGTTATCAACAGGAGGTACAATTAACAATACTTTATATATTGTTATAAATACGTAATATAAATATATTTGCCTAATTACAGTTTGCCTAATTAGATATGGGTATAAATAAAATATAATAAAGGTATACCTAATTCTATTTATAGATCTATACTTAATTAATTTGTATATAAATTAGTATGTATACTATATATGCATATTATATATATACTGTATAATTAAATATATATTGCAGTAATATAATGTGTGTGGCTGATATTAATTGGTATAGATTGATGTGCTGTGATGATATATGTTCTGTATACTGTATAATTATATTATATATGTGTGACATGTATTATTACAGTACATTGGTTTGTGTTGGTTGGTATTAGCTGTGTATGTGTTGTATTGCTGTAATATATATTAATTAACATTAATTATAAAGATTAATTCAAGTATATTATGTCAATAAGTCTATACTTGTTGCCATATATAAATACATTTTGCATTTAGGTATATCTGTATATCAAAATGAGATAAGGAGGTTATACATTTATTATTTAAATTTATAGAGACCTAAACTAAACATTAGACCTAAATTAACATATCTCTAAATTTATATTGTTAAAATGTAAATTTTAAAAATTAAATTGACAACTGCTTGATAATTCCTTTGCCATAAAACCCCCATAGGTGTAATTGGGGTAACCAGACAAAAAATTGGTTTTATAACAAAACGGCCCCCTAGAGTGGGTCCATCTTCCCGCTCAAACTAAAAATGTAGTGGCTTCTTATCCGGGATTGATAGCTACTTTGATATTAAAGGAAAAAAGCGGAGCATTGAACTATTCGGCAAAGAGCCAGCAGAGATTGTAATTCCATATAATAAGGAACAACTTGATGCTCTTCTAATGTTTGATGAGGATTGGCAGATTGCCATAGGAAATTATTGTGGTCAATTTTTGCATCATTTACCCTCACATGTTTTGTTGAATTTTATGTCCAAACATCCAGTTACTTTTCCTGTCAGATGCTATTCTCCTATTCTAAATGCACAGATAACCTTTACTGACAGGCAGCAAACAGTAAAGCTCCATAGTTACTAAAAATCACCAAAAGGTTTTAGAAACACGGGAAACTTCACCTCAAAGAGCTGAAATAACAGCAGTCATAGAGGCTTTTGCTATGTTTGCAGATGAGGAATTTAACCTTTATTCGGATTCTCAGTATATTGTCAGGTTGTTTCCACACATTAAAACTGCGGTTTTGCCTGAAAGTAAAACTACCATATTTCACTTGTTAAGTAAATTACAGCAACAAATTGGAAAAGAAATAAAATATTTTTCATTGGACACATTCGGGCTCATTCCAGATTGCCCGGCCCTTAAAATGCCTTTAATGATTTGGCTAACTTGTTAACCAGAAATACAGTGGCTACTGTGATTGAGGAGGCCAGAGCCTCTCACTCACTTCATCATCAATATGCTACTGCTTTAAGATATCAATTCCAAATTCCCAGAGAGACTGCTCGAGAGATTGTGCATTCTTGCCTACACTGCCCCACTGTTTATAATAGTCTACCTATGGGAGTTAATCCTCGCAGTCTCAAACCTAATGTACTCTGGCAAATGGATGTAACTCATGTCTCTTCATTTGGAAAACTGTCCTTTGTTCATGTAACTGTAGATACCTTTTCTCATTTTATTATTGCAACTGCTCATACCGGAGAGGCAGTTAAAGATGTAATACAACATCTCTTTACTTGTTTTTCATATTTGGGCCTACCAAAAGCCTTGAAAACTGACAATGCTCCTGCTTATACTTCTAAGTCTTTTCAGGAATTTTGTATAAAGTTTCAAATTAAACATAATACAGGCATCCCTTATAATCCCCAGGGACAAGCCATTGTGGAAAGAGCACATCAAACATTAAAAATCCAAATTCAAAAACTAAAAGAAGGGGAGTTTAAGTATAGCTGTCCCCATCAAATCTTGCAACATGCTCTTTTCGTAATAAATATTTGCTCTTTTCGTAATAAATATTCTAAATACTGATCTGGCTGGAACTACTGCAATGCTTCGTCATTGGTGCCTGGAGCAATTGAATGCAAAACCATTAGTTAAATGGAAGGACCTCCTCTCCGGACAATGGAAGGGTCCTGACCCATTATTAACTAGCGGTCGAGGATGTGCTTGCATTTTTCCACAGGATGCAGATTCTCCAATTTAGATCCAAGACAGGTTGATTCGCCATGTTGCAGACCCCCAGACATCCAGTTCCCCCATTGCTTCGATCACAAAAGAGGAGCCCGCCGGAAGGGGAGGCAAGATAAACATCGAGATCCTGGCACGACCGGCGGGGCTGCTGCAGCTCGAACTCCAACCAGAAAATAATTCTACTTTATTCTGTTTTGGCTTGTCTACCCTCTCCTTATGTTTTTCTCTTTACCAACGATTCTGGAAAACTTAATGTACATGTGACTTTCACTGGTGGACCCAATGCAGTGACTTGTGAACAATGCATGCTCTCATCTTGTTTAAACCCTCAATATAATGTTTGCTCTTTGGTAGTGTTACAATGTCCACCTTATCTTATGATGTAACCACTTATTGATATAACTATAGTCTTGCTGTGTTACAACAACTACAAGATTTAATGTGATCGTGGCAATTTGTGGGTACTTATTTTAGCAATATCAGCTTTAATAGCAGCAATTATGTCTGTTACTGTGGCAGCAATATCATTGACTCAACAAGTGCATACTGCCCAATATGTTGATGCTATGTCTAAAAATGTCTCTTTAACTCTAGCAACACAGGAAGTTATAGATAGAAAATTGGAGATGAGAGTAGATGCCTTAGAAGAGGCAATAATGCATATTGGGACTGAGTTCCAGGCTTTAAAAGTGAAAATGGCTCTGTCATGCCACGCTGATTACCGGTGGATATGAGTGACATCTTTAAAGGTAAACGAGACAGATTATGAATGGGAAAAAATCAAAAAATATATCTCAGGTGTTTGCAACAGCTCTGACATTGGCCTGGACTTAGGGAAATTTCATAATCAAATACAGACCCTGGAACACTGTCGACTGGATTTTACCACCGCTGGAGCAGCTAATGACTTATTTCACACCTTCTCTAACTTTACTTCTGGAAAAAACATTCTGTCTAATATCTTTAGTTCTAATTTTGCTTCTCATAATCATTCTTCCTTGTATTGTCAGGATTCTTCGGCAGAACATTCAAAAGCTCGTGACTGAGCTGCATCTGGCTGTTTTAAGAAATAAAAAAGAGGGAGATGTGGGGAGCGAGCTCCGCCCCTGGCAAAGGTCATGAGGAAGGAGGCTTGGCATACGCAAAGGCGGGATCAAGCCTCAGGAGTCTCCCTGGAAATTCTCGAGCAATCTACCCCCCAAACCAGAGTCTGCCTACTTTCTGCTTTGTGCTTTCACCTACACCTCTGACTTTACGGGGGGCTGTCCCCCACTACCTCTCTCTGAAAAAAGAGTTAGCTTACAGCTCCAGTTAATAATTCCTGGGTGTAACAGTGTTTCAACCTACAAACTCCCTTGGAAGTCCTCTAGCCTGCCTGAATAGGTTTTTCTGGCCACATGTGATTGCTCAGAGCCTCCAAACTGAGAGGCATGAGGTGTTCTAAACTGTCTAAATACAGATTCCTTTGAGCAGTTAAAAGATTGATTAGAAATTGTATTGGTGAAGGGATTTTCACTTGTTGGGCCAATGTTTGCTGCTAAGTTTCCATATCCCTTATCTGCTGTGTCCCTGGCAGTGTATTGATTAATATAATTGGTGTAAGTAGTAGCTTTAATGTTTGTAACCTGGGACCCTTGAGTTAATTCTTTTTCTTGTTATAGTCCACCACACCTTTGCTCTGTAGGAATGCAACTTTATCTAATGCTTTTTGGAGGCTGGCGCCTGACTTTAGAATAATCACCTTTAGAGAAAAAGGCCTCCGGGCCAGAAGATGATGCAAATCACCTAAACTTTTGCATATGATAAGTTTGCAGGAAGAAAGCCTGGCTTACTGCATGACTCTACCCCTTCCCCCATTATCCTCTATGCATAACTTAAGGTATAAAAACTACTTTGGAAAATAAAGTGCGGGGCCTTGTTCACCGAAACTTGGTCTCACCATGTCGTTCTTTCTCTTACCTTCTGGCTGAATTATTCAGCCTCTTTTCTCCACTGAATTTCCTCACTGAGCTATCCTCATTCTATTACTCTTTAGATCCTTAATTAACGTTTAATTAAACAATTGTTTCCTGATCCTCGCCGACGCCGTCCCCGCTTCGAATTCCCTGGATCCACCGGGGCTGGACCCCGACAATCTGGAGCTGAGGGGGAACTTGGTGTCCTTTTTCCTTGCGGCAGGATCCGCAGGGTTCCACTCAAGACTCAGTTGCTGACACAGGCCTCCTCTTGTGGTATGAGGGCAAGTTGGGTTTCCTCTTGTGTTGAAGGAGGAAATGGGCCTTCATCTCCAGATTAGGTGGGACACACGGGGCTCTTCTCGAGTTGTGGCGGGAAACTTGGCTTTCATCTCGAGTTGTGACTTGGATCTCTGGGCCCCCTTGAGTTGCATGAAGGGAGTGAAGCCTCCTCTCGAGTTTTGACAGGAACTCGGGATTGCTCTCGAGGTGCTGCAGGAGAAAAGGGCCTCATCTCGCGTTGACGGGGGAATCTTGTGGTTTCTCTGGAGTTGGGCAGGAGGCTTGGGATTCCTCTTCAAGTACCATGGGGAACTCAGGCATCCTCTCGTGTTTCTTCAGGGAGTCAAGTTTCCATTTGAGTTGCGAGGGCGAGCGTGGGAGTGCTCTGGAGTCAAGGCAGGGTATCAGGTTTCAATTCGTATGGAAGGGGGAATCTCAAGGTGTTTCTCGAGTGTGGCAGGAAGTGTGCATTCCCTCGAGGTCCAACGGGGACCTGAGGGAGCCTCTCATGTTGTCTCTGGGAAGTCAGGAATCCTTTCCAGTCGTGAGGAGCCTCTGGGGATTCCTCTCGAGTTGGTGCAGGCAACTAGGGCCTCATTTCGAGTTGAGGTGTGATACTAAGGGTTCCTCCTCAGCTCTGACAGGGACCTCGGTGTCCCTATGGAGATTCCACTGAGGAGTCAGATGTGGTTGGGGCATGGAACTCCGGAGGAAAAGGGGTTTCAGGCCTCCTGTCAAGTTGAGGTTGGGATCAGGGGATATTTCTAGAGGCACCATGGGGCTCTCAGTCCTGCCTTCGTGTCGTGAGTTGAAACTCTGGGTGACATTCACGTCGTTGCATGGAATGAGGCCTTATCTCGTGCTGACAGGATCATTGGGGTCTATACGAACTGTGGCACGGCCCCTGGAGTTCCTCTCGAGTTTCAAGGCCTCCTCCTGAGGTGCGACGGGAACGTCGGGATTCCTTTGAAGACGAAGCAGGGGATTGGACCCTCATCTCGAGATGTGGAGGGGAAACCGGGGCTTTTCTTCAGTTGTGGCGGGAAGTTGGTGTTCCTCTCGAGTGGAGACAGGTATGTCGGGGAACTTATTGAGTTGCCTAAAGGGTGTCAAGTACCCTTTTGAGGCTCAAGAGTGAAGGTGGGATTTCTGTCGAGATGCTGCAGTGGAAAGGGGCCTCATCTCGCCTTGAAGGGAGAATCTCCTGGGGTTTCTCGAGTTGCGGAGGAACCTTGGGGTTCCTCTCGAGTTGCCACGTGGACCTCAAACCCACTTGTGTTGCCTCAGGAAAGTCAAGTCTCCATTTGAGTTGTGAGGGGCCTCTCGGGATTCCTCTTCATTCGGTGCAGGGGCCTAGGGCCTCATCTCGAGTTGAAGCCAGAACCTCAGGGTTCCTCTCCAGTTCTGGCATGGATCTCAGGATTCTTATGGAGTTTCAACATGGGAGTCAGGGCTCTTCTCATGTGGAGACATGGAACTCCACTTCCCTCTCGAGGTTTCAAAGAGGTGTCAGGCTTCCTGTCGAGTGGACCTAGGGGTCTGGGGCTTTTTCTCGAGGTGCCACGGGGCTGTCACACCTCCCTTGTGTTCTGAGTCGATCCTCGGGGTTCCAGTCGAGTCAGTGCAGGGGAATCAGGCTTATCTGGAGTGCCTGGGGAAATCGGGGTCTTTTTGAATTGAGGCATGACTCCCGGGGATGTGCTCGAGTTTCAAGGTGAGACTGGCCTCCTCTTGATGGGAAACGGCAATGCTGGGATTCCTTTCCTGATGAAGCAGGGGTATCGACCCTCATCTCGAGTTGAGGAGGAGGAAAACGGAGTCTTCTTGAGTTGTGGTGTGAAACTTGGTGTTCCTCTCGAGTGGGGACGGGTATCTCGGGGACCTTCCTGAGTTGCATCAAGGGTGTCAAGTTCCCTTTCGCGTTTCAAGAGGGATCGTGGGATTTTTCTAGAGACACTGCTCTGGAAAAGGGCTTCATCTTGCGTTGAGGGGAATCTCGTGGTTTTTCTCGAGTTGAGGCGGGAAGCATCGGGTTCCTCTCAAGTTGCAACAGGGACCTCAGGGAGCCGCTCGTGTTGCTTCAGCGAAGTCAGGTCTCTTTGGAGTTGCGAGGGGCACGTCAGGATTCCTCTCGAGTTGCTGCCCGCCAATAGGGCTGTGTCTAGAGTTCAGTCGGGAAACTCAGTGTTCCTCTATGGTGGCAACAGGGATCTCGGGCTTCCTATCAAGGTTCAACTAGGGAGTCCGGCCTCGTCTGGTGTTGAAGCATGGAACTCTGCATTCCTCTCGGGTTGTCAAAGGGGTGCCAGGCCTCCGGTCGAGCTCAGGAGGGGAATTTGGGCTTTTTCAATAGGATAGGCAGGGCCAACAGGCCTCCCATCCTGTCGTGAGCGGAGATTCAGTGTTCCATTGGAGCCGGTGCAGGGGAATCAGGACTTATCTAGAACTGAGGGGAACTTGGCATCTTTTTCCTTGCAGCAGGATCCACGGGGTTCCACTCAAGACTCAGTTGCTGACACAGGCCTCCTCTTGTGGTGCGAGGGGAAGTTGGGATTCCTCTTGTGTTGAAGCAGGGAATGGGCCCTCATTTCCAGATGAGATGGGACACACGGGGCTCTTCTCGAGTTTTGGTGGGAAACTCGGTTTTCATCGCGAGTTGTCACAGGAATCTCTGGGCCCCCTTGAGTTGCATGAAGGGAGTCAAACCTCCTCTAGAGTTTTGAGAGGGAATTCGGGATTGCTCTCGAAGTGATGCAGGAAAAAAGGGCCTCATCTCGCATTGGTTGGAGAATCTCATGGTGTGTCTCAAGTTGCAGCAGGAGGCTTGGGATTCCTCTCCATGTACAATGGGGAACTCAGGCAGCCTCTTGTGTTGCCTCAGGGAAGTCAAGTCTACATTCGAGTTGCAGGGGCAAGCGCAGAAGTGCTCTGGAGTCATGGCAGGGGGATCAGGCCTCAATTCACATGGAAGAGTGAATCCCAAGGTGTTTCTCGAATTGCGGCAGGAAGTGTGGGTTCCCGCGAGTTGCCATGGGGACCTGAGGGAGCCTCTCATGTTGTCTCTGGGAAATCAGGAATCCTTTCGAGTTGTGAGTTGCCTCTCGTGTGAGTTGCCTCTCGTGATTCCTCTTGAGTTGGTGCAGGCGACTAGGGCCTTATCTCGATTTGAGGCGGGAAACTCAGGGTTCCTCTCCAGCTCTGACAGGGATCTCGAGGTCCCTATGGAGATTCCACTGGGGAGTCAGACATCTTTTCTTGTTGTGACATGGAATTCCGCTTCCCGCTCGAGGTGGAAAAGAGGTGTCAGGCCACCTGTAGAGTTGAGGTAGGGATCAGGGTCTATTTTTAGAGTTGCCACGGGGTTCACAGTCCTCCCTTCCTGTCATGAGTTGATACTCTGGGTGACATTCAAGTCATTGCAGGGGAATGAGGCCTTATGTCGAGTGGATGGGGACATCGGGGTCTTTTTGAATGGCAGCATGACCCCTGGAGTTCCTCTGGAGTTTCAAGGTGAGACTGGCCTCCTCCTGAGTTGCGACGGGAACATCGGGATTCCTTTGCAGACGAAGCAGGGGAATGGACCCTCATCTTGTGATGAGGAGGGGAAACCGGGGCTCATCTTGAGTTGTGGCGGGAAGCTCAGTGTTCCTCTCGAGTGGACATGTGTTTGTTGGGGGAACTTCTTGCGTTGCCTAAAGCATGTCAAGTGCCCTTCAGGGGCTCAAGAGGGAAGGTGGGATTTCTCTTGAGATGCTGCAGTGGAAAGGGGCCTCATCTCGCGTTGAGGGGAGAATATCCTGGGGTTTCTTGAGTCGCGGCAGAAATCTTGGGATTCCTCTCGAGTTGCGAAGGTGACCTGAAACCCACTCGTGTTGCCTTAGGAAAGTCAAGTCTCCATTAGAGTTGCAAGGGGCCTCTCGGGATTCCTCTCCAGTTGGTGCAGGAGCATAGTGCCTCATCTCAAGTTGAGGCCAGAACCTCAGGGTTCCTCTCCAATTATGACATCGAACTAGGGTTTCAGTGGAGTTTGAACTGGGGAGGCAGGCCTCGTCTTGTGTTGAGGCATGGAATTTGGCTTGCCTCTCGAGTTGGGAATGGGGTGTCAAGCCTCTTGTCGAGTTGGATTTGCAACCTGCAGCTTTTTATGGAGGATGCAACCGGGGTGTCAGTGCCCCTTGGTGTTGCAACTCAGTACTCGGGGTTCCATTTGAATCAGGCCTTATCTCGAGTGGATGGGGAAATGGGTGTCTTTGGGATTGTGACAGAACCCACGAGGTTTCCTGTCGAATGTCAAGGTGAGACCGGCCTCCTCTTGAGTTGCGACGGGAACGTCGGGATTCCTATCCAGACAAAGCAGGGCAATCGACCCTCATCTCAAGATGAGGAGGGGCAAAGGGGCTCAGATTGAGGAGTGTCGGGAAACTCGGTGTTCCTCTCAAGTGGGGACGGGTATGTCGGGGAACTTCTTGAGTTTCTAAAAGGGTGTGGAGTACCGTTTTGAGTTTCAAGAGGGAACGTGGGATTTCTCTTGAGACGCTGCATTGGGAAAGGGCCTCATCTCGCATTGAGGGGAGAATCCCATGGTTTTCCTCGAGGTTTGGCAGGAAGTTTGGGGTTCCTCTCGTGTTGCAATGTGGACCTCAGGGTCCCACTTGTATTGCCTCAGGGAAGTCAGGTCTCATTTAGAGTTGTAACGGGCACCTCGGGATTCCTCGCAAGTCACTGCAGGGTAAATATTCCTCAGATAGACTTGTGTCCATAAACTCCGTGTACCTCTCCAATGGGGACAGGGATCTCCAGGTTGCATTCAAGGTTCCCCTGGGGAGTCAAGCCTCGTCTCGATTTGAAGCAAAGAACTCTACTCTCGAGTTACAACGGGTATTTCCTGGAGCCGTTTAAGTGGCCTTAAAGGAGTCAAGACCCTTATGGAGTTTTCAGAGGGAACTCAGGATTGCTCTCTAGGCGCTCCAAGAAAGAACGGCTTCATCTCGCGATGATGGGGCAATCTCGTGCTTTTTCTCGAGTTCTGGTGGGAAGCTTGGGGTTTCTCTCGAGATACGACTGGGAGCTAAGGGAGCCTCCCGTGTTGCCCCAGGGAAGTCCAGTCTCCATTAGATTTGAGATGGGGAGCTTGGGATTTCTCTCAAGTCACGGCAGGGGAATTGGGCCTCAATTCACGTTGAAGGGGGAATCTCAAGGTCTTTCTCGAGTTGCGGCAGGAAACTTTGGGGTCCCTAGAGTTGCCACGGTGACCTCAGGGAACTTCTCATGGTGCCCATGGGAAGTCAGGAATCCTTTCGAGTTGTGAGGGGCCTCTCAGGATTCCTCTGGTGTCTGTACAATGGAAGAGGGCCTCATCTCCTGTTCAGGCGGGAACCTCATGGTTCCTCTCCTGTTCTGACGTGGATCTCGGGGTGTTTCTGAAGTTTCAAATGGGAAGTCAGGTCTCAACTGTGTTCAGGCATGGAACTCTGCTTTTCTCTCCAATTGTAAAAGAGGTTTCAGGCCTCCAGTCAAGTTGAATTGGGACCTGGGGCTTTTCTCGAATTTGGAACTGGGGTATCAGTCCTCCCTTCGTGTTGTGAGTTGATTCTCGGGATTCCATTCGCATCGGTGCAAGGGAATCAGGCCTTATCTTGACGGATGGGAAACTCCATGTCTCTAGAATTGTGGCAAGACCCGTGGGTTCCTCTCCAATTTCAGTTTGAGACTGGCCTCCTATTGAGGTGCTACAGGGACGTCTGCATTCCCTTTCAGACAAAGCAGGGGAATCGACCCTCACTTTGAGTTGAGGAGGGTAACAAGTGGCTCTTCTTGGGTTGTGGCGGGAAACTCAGCGTTCGTCTGGAGTGGGCATGGGTATCTTGGGAAGCTTCTGGGGTTTCATAAAGGGTGTCAAGTTGCCTTTCTACTTCCAAGGGGAACTTGGGATTTCTTGGGAAACACTGCACCATAAAAGGGCCTCATCTGAAGTAGAGGGGAGAATTCTGTGGTTTTTGTGGAGTTGTAGAGGGAAGCTCAGGGTTGCTCTCAGGTTGTGTGAGGGCCTGGGGGACCCGCTTGTGTTTTCTCATGGAAGTCAGATCTTTCGAGTTGCAAGGGGCACCTAGGTATTCCTCTTACGTCGCTGAAGGGATGAATAGGGCCTCATCTCGAGTTGAGGCGTGAATCTCAGGGTTCCTCTCCATTTCTGACATCAATCTCAGGGTTTCTGTGGAGTTTGAACAGGGGAGGCAGGCCTCGTCTTGTGTTGAGGCATGGAGCTCGGCTTCTCTCTCGAGTTGTGAATGGGGTGTCAGGCCTCCTGTTGAGTTGAATTTGGAACCTGTTGCTTTTTCTAGAGGATGCAACTGGGGTGTCAGTGCCCCTTTGTGTTGTGACTCAGTACTTGGGGTTCCATTTGAATCAGGCCTTATCTCAAGTGGATGGGGAAATCGGTGTCTTTGGGATTGTGGCATGATCCACGAGGTTTCCTGTCAAGTTTCAATATGAGACTGGCCTCCTTTTGATTTGCGATGGGATTGTTGGGCTTCCTTTCCAGACAAAGCAGGAGAATCGACCCTCATCTCGAGATGAGGAGGGGCCAAAGAGCTCAGAATGAAGTGTGCCCGGGAACTTGGTATTCCTCTCAAGTGGGGACACGTATGTCAGGAAACTACTTGAATTGCATAAAGGTGTCGAGTACCGATTCGAATTTCAAGAGGGTACATGGGATTGCTCTTGAGACACTGGAGTGGAAAAGGGCCTCATCTCACTTTGAGTGGGAAATCCCGTGGTTTTCCTTGAGGTTTGGCAGGAAGTTTGGGGTTCCTCTCATGTTGTGACGTGGACCTCAGGGTCCTGCTCTTGTTGCCTCAGGGAAGTCAGGTCTCATTTCATGTTGTGACAGGCACTTCTGGATTTCTCGCAAGTCACTGCAGGTGAAATAGGCCTCAGATAGACTTGTGTCCAGAAACTCTGTGTTCCTCTCTAGTGGTGACAGGGATCTCTGGGTTGCGTTCAAGGTTCACCTGGGAAGTCAGGCCTCGTCTCGAGTTGAAAGATGGAACTCTGCTCTCCTCTCGAGTTGCAACAGGCATCTCCTGGAGCGGGGGAGTCAAGCCTCCTATGGAGTTTTGAGAGGGAACTTGGGATTGCTCTCTAGGCTCTGCAGGAAAAGAATGGCCTCATCTTGCGGTGACGGAGGAATCTCGTGGTTTTTCTCGAGTTATGACGGGAAGTTTGGGGTTTCTCTTGAGTTACGATGGGGAACTCAGGGAGCCTCCCATGTTGCCCAAGAGAAGCCAAGTCTCCATTTTAGTTGCGATGGGGAGCATGGGATTGCTCTCGAGTCATGGTAGGAAAATCAGGCCTCAATTCGCATAGAAGGGGGAATCTCAAGATCTTTCTCGAGTTGCAGCAGGAAACTTTGAGGTCCCTCGAGTTTCCACGGTGACCTCAGGGAACATCTAATGGTGCCTATGGGAAGTCAGGTATCCTTTTGAGTTGTAAGGGGCCTCTTAGGATTCCTCTGGGGTCAGTGCAATGGAAGAGGGCCTCATCTCCAGTTTAGGCGGGAACCTCAGGGTTCCTCTCCTGTTCTGACATGGATCTTGGGGTATGTCTTCCATTTCAAACAGGGAGTCAGGTCTCGAATTGTGTTAAGGCATGGAACTCTGCTTTCCTCTCGAGCTGTAAAAGAGGTTTCAGGCCTCCAGTCGAGTTGAATTGGGGATCTGGGGCTTTTCTCGAATTTGCAAACGGGGTATCAGGCCTCCCTTCTTGTTGTGAGTTGATTCTCGGGGTTCCATTTGAATCAGTGCAAGGGAATCAGGCCTTATCTCGGGTGAATAGGGAACTCTGTGTCTCTCAATTTGTGGCAAGACCGCTGGGTTCCTTTCCAGTTTCAAGCTGAGACCGGCCTCCTCTTGAGGTGCAACGGCGATGTCAGCATTCCCTTCCAGATGAATCTGGGGAATCGACCCTCATCTCAAAGTTGAGGAGGAGAAAACGGAGCTCTTGTTGGGTTGTGGCGAAAACTCAGCATTCCTCTTGAGTGGAAACGGGTATCTCGGGAAGCTTCTTGGGTTTCATAAAGGGTGTCAAGTTTCCTTTTGAGTTCCAAGAGGGAACGGGGGTTTCCTGGGATATGCTGCAGCATAAAAGGGCCTCATCTCACGTTGAGGGGAGAATTTTGTGGTTTTTGTGGAGTTGTGGCGGGAAGCTTAGGGTTCCTCTAGAGTTGCGTGGGGACCTGGGGGACCCGCTAGTGTTTCCTCAGGGAAGTCATATCTGCTTTTGAGTTGTGAGTGGCACTTCAGGATACCTCTCCCGTCACTGCAGGGATGAATAGGGCCTCATCTCGAGTTGAGGCGGGAACCTCGGGGTTCCTCTCCAGCTCTTACAGGGATCTCGTGGTTTCTGTGGAATTTGAACAGGGGAGGCAGGTCTTGTCCTGTGTTGAGGCGTGGAATTCGGCTTGCCTCTCGAGTTGGGAATGGGGTCTCAAGCCTCTTGTCAAGTTGGATTTTTAACCTGCAGCTTTTTTTCGAGCATGCAACTGGGGTATCTGTGCCCCTTGGTGTTTCGACTCAGTACTCGGGGTTCCATTCAAATAAGGCCTTATCTGGAGTGGATGGGGAAATCGGTGTCTTTGGGATTGTGGCACGACCCACGAGCTTTCCTGTCGTTTCAATGTGAGACCGGCCTCTTCTTGAGGTGTGACGGGAACGTTGGGATTCCTTTCCAGACAAAGCAGGGGAGTTGCCCGTCATCTCGAAATGAGGAGGGGCAAAGGGGCTCAGATTGAGGCGTGTCGGGAAACTCTGTGTTCACCTTAATTGGGGACGGGTATGTCGGGGAACTTCTTGAGTTTCATAAAGGGTGTCAAGTACCATTTCGAGTTTCAAGAGGGAACGTGGGATTACTCTTGAGATGCTGCAGTGGGAAAGGGCCTCATCTCACATTGAAGGAAGAATCCCGTGGTTTTCCTCGAGGCTTGGCAGGAAGTTTGAGGTTCCTCTTGGGTTGCGACGTGGACCTCAGGATCCAGCTAGTATTGCCTCTCATTTCGAGTTGTGACGCGCACCTCGGATTCCTCACAAGTCACTGCAGGGTAAATATTCCTCAGATAGACTTGTGTCTAGAAACTCCATGTTCCTCTCCAGTGGGGACAGGGATCACCGGGTTGCATTCAAGGTTCCCCTGGGGAGTCAAGCCTCGTCTCGATTTGAAGCAAAGAACTCTACTCTACTCTCAAGTTGCAACGGGTATCTCCTGGAGCCCTTTAAGTGGCCTTAAGGTAGTGAAGACTCCTGTGGAGTTTTCAGAGGGAACTCGGGATTGCTCTCTAGGCGCTCCACGAAAGAAGGGCTTCATCTCGCGATGATGGAGGAATCTCGTGGTTTTTCTCGAGTTGCGGTGGGAAGTTTGGGGGTTTCTCTCGAGTTATGACTAGGAACTCAGGGAGCATCCCGTGTTTCCCCAGGGAATTCCAGTCTCCATTAGATTTGAGATGGGGAGCGTGGGATTGCCCTCGAGTCACGGTAGGGGAATTGGGCCTCAATTTGCGTGAAGGGGGAATCTCGAGGTCTCTCTCGAGTTGTGGAAGGAAACTTTGGGGTCCCTGGAGTTGCAATGGTGAACTCAGGGAACTTCTCATGGTGCCTATGGGAGGTCAGAAATCCTTTCGAGTTGTGAGGGGCCTCTTAGGATTCCTCTGGGGTCAGTGCAATGGAAGAGGGTCTCATCTCCAGTTGAGGCAGGAACCTCAGGTTTCCTCTCCTGTTCTGACATGGATCTCGGGGTGTGTCTGCAGTTTCAAACAGGGAGTCAGGTCTCAACTTATGTTGGGGCATGGAACTCTGCTTTCCTCTCGAGCTGTAAAAGAGGTTTCAGGCCTCCAGTCGAGTTGAACTGGGGACCTGGGGCTTTTCTCGAATTAGGAAATGGAGTATAAGACCTCCCTTCAGGTTGTGAGTTGATTCTCGGGGTTCCGTTCAAATCGGTGCAAGGGAATCAGGCCTTATCTCGAGTGGATGGGAAATCCATGTCTCTCGAACTGTGGCCAGACCCCCAGGTCCTCTCCAGTTACACGTTGAGACCGACCTCCACTTGAGGTGCGATGGGGACATTAGCATTCCTTTCCAGACAAAACTGGGGAATCGACCCTCATCTGGAGTTGAGGAGGGAAAAATGGGGCTCTTCCTGGGTTGTAGCGGGAAACTCAGCATTCCTCTGGAGTGGGGACGGGTATCTCAGGAAGCTTCTTGGGTTTCATAAAGGGTGTCAAGTTCCCTTTCTACGTCCAAGAGGGAACGTGTGATTTCTTGGGAAACGCTGCAACATCAAAGGGCCTCGTCTCGCATTGAGGGGAGAATTTTGTGGTTTTTGTGGAGTTGTGGCGGTGAGCTTAGGGTTCCTCTCGAGTTGCATGGGGACCTGGTGGACCTGCTCGGGTTTCCTCAGGGAAGTCAGATCTGCTTTCGAGTTGCATGGGGCACTTTGGAATTCCTCTCCCTTCACTGCAGGGGTGAATATGGCTTCATCTCGACTTGAGACAGGAACCTCAGGTTTCCACTCTGGCTCTGATAGGGATCTTGGGGTCCCTATGGAGATTCCACTGGGGAGTCAGACGTCATCTCGTGTTGGGGCATGGAACTCTGCTTCCCTCTCGAGGTGGAAAAGGGGTGTGGGGCCTCCCGTCGAGTTGAGGTAGGGATCACGGGCTGTTTCTAGAGGCGCGATGGGGCTCTCAGTCCTCCCATCGTGTCGTGAGTTGATACTCGGGATGACATTCGAGTTGTTGCATGGGAACGAGGCCTTATCTCTAGTGGACGGGGACATCAGGGTCTTTTCAAATGCTAGCACGACCCTTGGAGTTCCTCTCAAGTTTCAAGGTCAGACGGGCCTCCTCCTGAGGTGCGACGGGTACGTCGGGATTCCTTTGCAGACGAAGCAGGAGAATGGACCCTCAACTCGAGATGAGGAGGGGAAACCTGGGCTCTTCTTGAGTTGTGACGGGAAACTCGGTGTTCCTCTTGAGTGGAGACAGGTATGTCGGGGAACTTATTGAGTTGCCTAAAGGGTGTCAAGTACCCTTTCGAGGCTCAAGAGGGAAGGTGGGATTTCTGTCCAGACGCAGCAGCAGAAAGGGGCCTCATCTCGCCTTGAGGGGAGAATCTCCTGGGGTTTCTCGAATTGCAGAGGAAACTTGGGGTTCCCCTCGAGTTGTGACAGGGACTTCAAACCAGCTCATGTTGCCTCAGGAAAGTCAAGTCTCCATTTGAGTTGCGAGGACGAGTGCAGGAGTGCTGTGGTGTCACAGCAGGGGAATCAGGCCTCAAATCGCATGGAAAGGGGAATCTCAAGGTGTTTTTCGAGTTGCAGCAGGAAGTGTGTGCATTCCTTCGAGTTGCCACGGGGACCTCAGGGTACTTCTCATTGTGCTTATTGGAAGCCAGGAATCCTGTCAAATTGTGAGGGCCCTCTCAGGATTCCCCTGGGGTTGGTGCAATGGAGGAGGGCCTCATCTCCAGTTGAGGTGGGAACCTCAGGGTTCCTCTCCTGTTCTGACGTGGATCTCGGGGTGTGTCTTCCATTTCAAACAGGGAGTCAGGTCTTGAATTGTGTTAAGGCATGGAACTCTGCTCTCCTCTCAAGCTGTAAAAGAGGTTTCAGGCCTCCAGTCCAGTTGAATTGGGGATCTGGGGCTTTTCTCGAATTTGCAAATGGGGTATCAGTCCTCCCTTTGTGTTGTGAGTTGATTCTCGGGGTTCCATTCGAATTAGTGCAAGGGAATCAGGCCTTATCTCGAGTGGATAGGGAACTCTGTGTCTCTTGATTTGTGGCAAGACCCCCGGGTTCCTTTCCAGTTTCAAGTTGAGACCGGCCTCCTCTTGAGGTGCGACTGGGACGTCGGCATTCCCTTCCAGATGAAGCAGGGGAATCGACCATCATTTCGAGTTGAGGAGGAGAAAAAGTGGCACTTCATGGGTTTTGGCGGGAAACTCAGCTTTCCTCAGGAGTGGGGACAGGTATCTCGGTAAGCTTCTTGGGTTTCATAAAGGGTGTCAAGTTCCCTTTCTACTTCCAAGAGGGAACTTGGGATTTCTTGGTAAACAATGCAGTGTAAAAGGGCCTCATCTTACATGGAGGGGAGAATTCCGTGGTTTTTGTGGAGTTGTAGTGGGAAACTAAGGGTTCTTCTCAAGTTGCATAGGGACCTGGGGGACCTGCTCGTGTTTCTTCAGGGAAGTCAGATCTGCTATCAAGTTGCAAGGGGCACCTCGGAATTCCTCTTCTGTCACTGCAGGGATGAATAGGGCCTCATCTCGAGTTGAGGCGGGAACCTCAGGGTTCCTCTCCATTTCTGACATCAATTTCAGGGTTTCTGTGGAGTTTGAACAGGGGAGGCAGGCTTCATCTTGTGTTGAAGAGTGGAACTCATCTTCCCTCTCGAGTTGTGAATGGGGTGTCAGGCCTCTTGTCATGTTGGATTTGGAACCTGTGGCTTTTTCTGGAGGATGCAACCGGGGTGTCAGTGCCCATTGGTGTTGCAACTCAGTACTCGGGATTCCATTCAAATAAGGCCTTATCTAGAGTGGATGGGGAAATCGGTGTCTTTGGGATTGTGGCACGACCTACGAGGTTTCCTGTCGAGTGTCAATGTGAGAACGGCCTCCTCTTGAGTTGTGATGGGAATATCAGGATTCCTTTCCAGATAAAGCAGGAGAATCGACCCTCATCTCGAGATGAGGAGGGGCAAAAGTGCTCAGAATGAAGTGTGCCTGGGAACTCGGTATTATTCTCAAGTGGGGACCTGTATGTTGGGGAACTTCTTGAATTGCATAAAGGTGTTGAGTACCTATTTCAAATTTCAAGAGGGTATGTGGGATTGCTCTTGAGATGCTGCAGTGGGAAAGGGACTCATTTCACGTTGAGGGGAGAATCCCGTGGTTTTCCTCAAGGTTTGGCAGGAAATTTAGGGTTCCTCTCGAGTTGTGATGTGGACCTCATGGTCACGCTCGTATTGCCTCTGGGAAGTCAGGTCTCATTTCGAGTTGTGACAGGCACCTCTGGATTCCTCTCAAGTCACTTCAGGGGAAATAGGCCTGATAGACTTGTGTGCAGAAATTCCGTGTTCCTCTCCAGTGGCCACAGGGATCTCTGGTTTGCGTTCAAGGTTTACGTGGAGAGTCAGCCCTCATCTCGAGTTGAAGGAAGGAACTCTGCTCTCCTCTCGAGTTGTAACGGGCGTCTCCTGGAGCCCTTGAGTGACCTAAAGGGAGTCAAGCCTCCTATGGAGTTTTGAGAGGGAACTTGGGATTGCTCTCTAGGCCCTGCAGGAAAAGAAGGGCCTCATCTCACGATGACGGGGGAATCTCGTGGTTTTTCTCGAGTTACGGCGGGAAGTTTGGGGTTTCTCTTGAGTTACGACTGGGAACTCAGGGAGCCTCTCTTGTAGCCCCAGAGAAGTTCAATCTCCATTTGAGTTGCGATGAGGAGCTCGGGATTTCTCTCGAGTCACGGCAGGGGTATCGGGCCTCAATTCGCTTAGAAGGGGGAATCTCAAGGTATTTCTCCAGTTGCCCAGAAACCTTTTGGTTCTCTCGAGTTGCGACGGTGAACTCAGGGAACTTCTCATGGTGCCTATGGGAAGTCAGGAATCCTTTCGAGTTGTGAGGGGCCTCTTACGATTCCTCTGGGGTCAGTGCAATGGAAGAGGGCCTCATCTCCAGTTCAAGCAGGGACCTCAGGTTTCTTCTCCTTTTCTGACATGGATCTTGGGGTGTGTCTGCAGTTTCAAACAGGGAGTCAGGTCTCGACTTATATTGAGGCATGGCACTCTGCTTTCCTCTCGAGCTGTAAGAGAGTTTTCAGGCCTCCAGTCGAGTTGAATTGGGGACCTGAGGCTTTTCTCGAATTCGGAAATGGGGTATAAGTCCTCCCTTTGGGTTGTGAGTAGATTTTTGGGGTTCCGTTCGTATCGTTGCAAGGGAATCAGGCCTTAACTCGGGTGGTTGAGGAAATCCATGTCTCTCGAATTGTGGCAAACCCCCAGGACCTCTCCAGTTTTACATTGAGACCAACCTCCTATTGAGGTGTGACAGGGACATCGGCATTCCTTCCAGACAAAGCTGGGGGATCGACCCTCATCTCGACTTGAGGAGGGGAAAACGGGGCTCTTGTTGAGTTGTGGTGGGAAACTCAGCATCTTCTGGAGTGGGGCGGGTATCTCGGGAAGCCTCTGGGGTTTTGCAAAGGGTGTCAAGTTCCCTTTCGAGTTCCAAGAGGAAACGTGGGATTTCTTGGGAAACGTTGCAACGTAAAATGGCCTCTTATCGTGTTGAGGGGAGAATTTCATGGTTTTTGTGGAGTTGTGGTGGGAAGCATAGGGTTTCTCTCGTGTTGCGTGGTAATCTGGGGGACCAGCTCATGTTTCCTCAGGAAGTCAGATCTGCTTTCAAATGCGAGGGGCACCTTGGGATTCCTCTCCCATTGCTGCAGGGCTGAATATGGCTTCATCTCGAGTTAAGGCGGGACCTCAGGGTTCCTTTCCTTTTCTGACATTGATCTGAGGGTTTCTGTGGTGTTTGAACAGGGGAGGCAGGCCTCGTCTTGTGTTGAGACATGAAACTCGGCTTGCCTCTCGAGTTGGGAATGGGGTGTCAAGCCTCTTGTCGAGTTGGATTTGTAACATGCGGCTTTTTATGGAGGATGCAACTGGGGTGTCAGTGCCCATTGGTGTTGTGACACAGTACTCGAGGTTCCATTCGAATCAGGCCTTATCTCGAGTGGATGGGGAAATCGGTGTCTTTGGGATTACGAGGTTTCCTGTAGGTTTTCAATGTGAGACCGGCCTCCTCTTGAGGTGCGATGGGATTCCTTTCCAGACAAAGCAGGGGAATCGGCCTTCATCTCGAGATTGGGAGTAGCAAAGGGGCTCAGATTGAGGTGTGTTGGGAACCTCAGTATTCCTCTCAAGTGGGGACAGGAATGTCGGTGAACTTCTTGAGTTTCATAAAGGGTGTTGAGTACCGTTTCAAGTTTCAAGAGGGAACGTGGGATTTCTCTCGAGACGCTGCATTGGGAAAGGGCCTCATCTCGCATTGAGGGGAGAATCCCGTGGTTTTCCTCGAGGCTTGGCGGGAAGTTTGGGGTTCCTCTTGATTTGCGACGTGGAGCTCAGGATCCCGCTCATATTACCTCATGGAAGTCAGGTCTCATTTTGAGTTGTGACGCGCACCTCAGGATTCCTCACAAGTCACTTCAGGGTAGATATTCCTCAGATAGACTTGTGTCCAGAAACTCCATGTTCCTCTCCAGTGGGGACAGGGATCTCCAGGTTGTGTTCAAGGTTCCCCTGGGGAGTCAGCCCTTGTCTTGAGTTGAAGCAAAGAACTCTACTCTCTTCTTGAGTTGCAACAGGTATCTCCTGGACCCCTTTAAGTGGCCTTAAGGGAGTCAAGACTCCTATGGAGTTTCAGAGGGAACTCAGGATTGCTCTCTAGGCCCTCCAAGAAAGAAGGGCTTCATCTCGCGATGATGGGGCAATCTCGTGGTTTTTCTCGAGTTGCGGGGGGAAATTTGGGGTTTCTCTCGAGTTACGACGGAGAACTCGGGAAGCGTTTCGTGTTGCCCCAGGGAAGTCCAGTCTCCATTAGATTTGAGATGGGGAGCGCAGGATTGCTCTTGATTCAAGGCAGGGGAATCAGGCTTCAATTCACGTTGAAGGGGGAATCTCAAGGTCTTTATCAAGTTGCGGCAGGAAACTTCAGGTTCCCTCGAGTTGCCATGGTGACCTAGGGAACTTCTCATGGTGCCTATGGGAAGTCAGGAATCCTTTCGAGTTGTGAGGGGCCTCTCGGGATTCCTCTGGTGTCTGTACAATGGAAGAGGGCCTCATTTCCAGTTGAGGTGGGAACCTCTGGATTCCTCTCCTTTTCTGACGTGGATTTTGGGGTGTGTCTGCAGTTTCAAACAGGGAGTCAGGTCTCGACTTAGGTTGAGGCATGGAACTCTGCTTTCCTCTCCAGCTGTAAAAGAGGTTTCAGTCCTCCAGTCGAGTTGAACTGGGGACCTGGGGCTTTTCTCGAATTTGGAACTGGGTTATCAGTCCTCTCTTCGTGTTGTGAGTTGATTCTCAGGGTTCCGTTCTAATCGGTGCAAGGGAATCAGGACTTATCTCGAGTGGATGGGGAAATCCGTGTCTCTCGAATTGTGGCAAGACCCCTGGGTTCCTCTCCAGTTTCAATTTGAGACCAGCCTCCTCTTGAGGTGCGACAGGGACGTCGGCATTCCCTTCCAGATGAAGCAGGGGATTTGACCCTCATTTCGAGTTGAGGAGGGGAAAAAGTGGCTCTTCTTGGGTTGTGGTGGGAGACTCAGCGTTCCTCTGGAGTGGGGACGGGTATCTCGGGAAGCTTCTGGGGTTTCATAAAAAGTGTCAAGATCTCTATCTATTTCCAAGAGGGAACGTGGGATTTCTTAGGAAACACTGCAATGTAAAAGGGCTTCACCTCTCGTGAAGGGGAGAATTCCATGGTTTTTGTGGAGTTGTAGTATGAAGCTTAGGGTTGCTCTCAAGATGAGTGGGGACCTGGGGGACCCACTCATGTTTCCTCAGGGAAGTCAGATCTGCTTTCGAGTTGCAAGGGGCACCTCGGGATTCCTCTTGTGTTGCTGGAAGGATGAATAGGGCCTCATCTCGAGTTGAGGCGTGAACTTCAGGGTTCATCTCCATTTCTGTCATTGAGCTCAGGGTTTCTGTGGAGTTTAAACAGGGTAGGAAGGCCTCGTGTTGTGTTGAGTTATGGAACTCCACTTCCCTCTCCAGGTGTGAATGGAGTGTCAGGCCTCTTGTCAAGTTGCATTTGGAACCTGTGGCTTTTTCTGGAGGATGCAACTGGGGTGTCAGTGCCCCTTGGTGTTGAGACTCAGTACTCGGAGTTCCATTCGACTCAGGCCTTATCTCGAGTGGATGGGGAAATGGGTGTCTTTGGGATTGTGACAGAACCCACGAGGTTTCCTGTCGAATGTCAAGGTGAGACCGGCCTCCTCTTGAGTTGCGACGGGAATGTCGGGATTCCTTTCCAGACAAAGCAGGAGAATCGACTGTCATCTCGAGATAAGGAGGGGCAAAAGAGCTCAGAATGAAGTATGCCCGGAACTCTGTATTCCTCTCAGGTGGGGACGCGTATGTTGGGGAACTTCTTGAATTGCATAAAGGTGTCGAGTACTGATTCGAATTTCAATAGGGTACGTGGGATTGCTCTTGAGACGCTGCAGTGGGAAAGGGCCTCATCTCGCGTTGGGGGAGAATCCTGTGGTTTTCCTCGAGGTTTGGCAGGAAGTTTGGTGTTCCTCTCGAGTTGTGACGTGGAACTCAGGGTCCTGTTTGTATTGCCTCTGGGAAGTCAGGTCTCATTTAAAGTTGTAACAGGCACCTCTGGATTCCTCTCAAGTCACTGCAGGGGAAATAGGCCTCAGATAGACTTGTGTCCAGAAACTCCGTGTTCCTCTCCAGTGGTGACAGGGACCTCTGGGTTGCGTTCAAGGTTCACCTGGGGAGTCAGGCCTCATCTCGAGTTGAAGGAAGGAACTCTGCTCTCCTCTCGAGTTGTAACGGGCATCTCCTGGAGCCCTTGAGTGGCCTAAAGGGAGTCAAGACTCCTATGGAGTTTTGAGAGGGAACTCGGGATTGCTCTCTAGCCGCCCCACCCCCACCCCTCCATCTCACGATGACAGGGGAATCTCGTGGTTTTTCTTGAGTTGCGGTGGGAAGTTTGGGGTTTCTCTCGAGTTACGACTGGGAACTCAGGGAGCCTCGCATGTTGCCCCAGAGAAGTCCAGTCTCCATTCGACTTGCAATGGGGAGCGGGGGATTGCTCTCCAGTCATGGCAGGACAATCGGGACTCAATTCGTGTAGAAGGGGGAATTTCAAGGTCTTTATCGAGTTGTGGCTGGAAACTTTGGGGTCCCTCGAGTTGTGACGGTGACCTCAGGGAACTTCTCATGGTGCCTATGGGAAGTCAGGTATCCTTTCATGTTGTGAGAGGCCTCTTAGGATTTCTCTGGGGTCAGTGCAATGGAAGAGGGCCTCATCTCCAGTTGAGGCGGGGACCTCAGGATTCCTCTCCTGTTCTGACATGGATCTCGGGGTGTGTCTGCAGTTTCAAACAGGGAGTCAGGTCTCGACTTAGGTTGAGGCATGGAGCTCTGCTTTCCTCTTCAGCTGTAAAAGAGGTTTCAGGCCTCCAGGCCAGTTGAATTGGGGACCTGGGGCTTTTCTCGAATTCGGAAATGGGGTATCAGTCCTCCCTTCATGTTGTGAGTTGATTCTCGGGGTTCCATTTGAATTGGTGCAAGGGCATCAGGCCTTATCACTAGTGGATGTGGAACTCTGTGTCTCTCGAACTGTGGCAAGACCCCCGGGTTCCTCTCCAGTTTCCTTTTAAGACGTGCCTCCTCTTGAAGTGCAACTGGTACATCGGCATTCCCTTCCAGACGAAGCAAGGAATCAACCCTCATTTTGAGTTGAGGAGGGGGAAAGTGGCACTTCTTGGGTTGTGGCAGGAAACTCAGCATTCCTCTCGTGTGGGGACAGTTGTCTTGGGAAGCTTCTGGGGTTTCATAAAGGGTATCAAGTTCCCTTTCTATTTCCAAGAGGGAACGTGGGATTCCTTGGGAAACACTGCAGCGTAAAAGGGCCCCATCTTGTGTGAAGCGGAGAATTCTTTGGTTTTTGTGGAGTTGTAGTGGGGGGCTTAGGGTTGCTCTAAAGATGCGTGGGGACCTGGGGGACCCGCTCGTGTTTCCTCAGGGAATTCAGGTCTGTTTTTGAGTTGCTAGGGGCACCTCCGGATTCCTCTTGTGTCAATGCAGGGATGAATAGGGCCTCATCTCGAGTTGAGGCGTGAACTTCAGGGTTCCTCTCCATTTCTGTCATCGATCTCAGGGTTTCTGTGGAGTTTGAACAGGGGAGGCAGGCCTCGTCTTGTGTTGAGTTATGGAAATCCGTTTCCATCTCAAGTTGTGAATGGTGTGTCAGGCCTCTTGTGGAGTTACATTTGGAACCTGTGGCTTTTTCTGGAGGATGCAACTGGGGTGTCAGTGCCCATTGGTGTTGCGACTCAGTACTCAGGTTTCCATTCAAATCAGGCCTTATCTCGAGTGGATGGGGAAATGGGTGTCTTTGGGATTGTGACACAACCCACGAAGTTTCCTGTTGAGTGTCAAGGTGAGACTGGCATCCTCTTGAGTTGCTACGGAAATGTCGGGGTTCCTTTCCGGACAAAGCAGGAGAATCGACCCTCATCTCGAGATGAGGAGGGGCAAAAGAGGTCAGAATGAAGTGTGCCCGGGAACTCGGTATTCCTCTCAAATGGGGACGCGTATGTCAGGAAACTTCTTGAATTGCATAAAGGTGTAGAGTACCGATTCGAATTTCCAGAGGGTACGTGGGATTTCTCTCGAGATACTCCAGTGGAATAGAGCCTCATCTCGTGTTGAGCGGAGAATCCCGTGGTTTTCCTCGAGGTTTGGCAGGAAGTTTGGTGTTCCTCTCGAGTTGTGACGTCAATCTTAGGGTCCTGCTCGTATTGCCTCTGGGAAGTCAGGTCTCATTGCAACTTGTGGCAGGCACCTCTGGATTCCTCTCAACTCACTGCAGGGGAAATAGGCCTCAGACAGACTTGTGTCCAGAAACTCCGTGTTCCTCTCCAGTAGTGACAGGGATCTCTGGGTTGCATTCAAGGTTCACCTGGGGAGTCAGGCCTCGTCTAGAGTTAAAGAGAGGAACTCTGCTCTCCTCTCGAGTTGTAACGGGCATCTCCTGGAGCCACTGAGTGGCCTAAAGGGAGTCAAGACTCCTATGGAGTTTTGAGAGGGAACTCGGGATTGCTGTCTAGACCCTGCAGGAAAAGAAGGGCCTCATTTCGCGATGACGGGGGAATCTCGTGGTTTTTCTTGAGTTGTGGCGGGAAGTTGGGGTTTCTCTCGAGTTACGACAGGGAACTCAGGGAGCCTCGCGTGTTGCCCCAGAGAAGTTCAGTCTCCATTCAACTTGCGATGTGGAGCGGGGGGTTGCTGTCGAGTCATGGAAGGGCAATCAGGCCTCAGTTCGCGTAGAAGGGGGAATTTCAAGGTCTTTATCGAGTTGCAGCTGGAAACTTTGGGGTCCCTCGAGTTGCCACGGTGACCTCAGGGAACTTCTCATGGTGCCTATGGGAAGTCAGGTATCCTTTCATGTTGTCAGAGGAAGAGGGCCTCATCTCCAGTTGAGGTGGGAACCTCAGGATTCCTCTCCTTTTCTGACGTGGATTTTGGGGTGTGTCTGCAGTTTCAAACAGGGAGTCAGGTCTCGACTTAGGTTGAGGCATGGAACTCTGCTTTCCTCTCCAGCTGTAAAAGAGTTCTCAGTCCTCCAGTCGAGTTGATTTGGGGACCTGGGGCTTTTCTCGAATTTGGAAATGGAGTATAAGTCCTCCCTTCAGGTTGTGAGTTGATTCCCGGGGTTCCATTCGAATTGGTGCAAGGGAATCAGGCCTTATCTCGAGTGGATGGGGAACTCCGTGTCTCTCGAAATGTGGCAAGACCCCCGGTTCCTCTCCAATTTCCATTTGAGACCAGCCTCTTCTTGAGGTGCAAAGAGGACGTCGGCATTCCCTTCCAGATGAAGCACGGGAATCGACCCTCATTTTGAGTTGAGGTGGGGGAAAAGTGGCACTTCTTGGGTTGTGGCGGGAAACTCACTGTTCCTCTCGAGTGGGGACAGTTATCTCAGGAAGCTTCTGGGGTTTCACAAAGGGTGTCAAGTTCCCTTTCTACTTCCAAGAGGGAACGTGGGATTTCTTGGGAAACACTGCAGCGTAAAAGGGCCTCATCTCACGTGGAGGGGAGAATTCCTTGGTTTTTGTGGAGTTGTAGTGGGAAGCTTAGGGTTGCTCTCAAGTTGCATGGTGACCTGGGGGGCCCACTCGTGTTTCCTCAGGGAAGTCAGATCTGCTTTCAAGTTGTGAGGGGCACCTCGGGATTCCTCTTGTGTTGATGCAGGGATGAATAGGGCCTCATATCGAATTGAGGCATGAACTTCAGGGTTCCTCTCCATTTCTGACATCAATCTCAGGGTTTCTGTGGAGTTTGAATAGGGGAGGCAGGCCTCGTCTTGTGTTGAGTTATGGAACTCTGATTGCCTCTCAAGTTGTGAATGGGGTATCAGGCCTCTTGTAGAGTTGCATTTGGAACCTATGGCTTTTTCTGGAGGATGCAACCTGGGTGTCAGAGCCCCTTGGTGTTGCAATCAGTACTTGGGGTTCCATTCGACTCAGGCCTTATCTCGAGTGGATGGGGAAATCGGTGTCCTTGGGATTGTGACACGACCCACGAGGTTTCCTGTCGAGTTTCAGTGTGAGACCGGCCTCCTCTTGAGGTGTGATGGAATGTCGGGATTCCTTTCCAGACAAAGCAGGAGAATCGACCCTCATCTCGAGATGAGGAGGGGCAACAGAGGTCAGAATGAAGTGTGCCTGGGAACTCGGTATTCCTCTCAAATGGGGACGCATATGTCGAGGAATTTCTTGAATTGCATAAAGGTTTCGAGTACAGATTTGAAATTCAAGAGGGTACGTGGGATTTTTCTTGAGACACTGCAGTGGGAAAGGGCCTCATCTCTCGCTGAGGGGAGAATCCCGTGGTTTTCCTCGAGGTTTGGCAGGAAGTTTGGTGTTCCTCTCGAGTTGTGACATGGAACTCAGGGTCCTGCTAGTATTGCCTCTGGGAAGTCAGGTCTCATTTAAAGTTGTGACAGGCACCTCTGGATTCCTTTCAAGTCACTGCAGGGGAAATAGGCCTCAGATAGACTTGTGTCCAGAAACTCCGTGTTCCTCTCCAGTGGCGACAGAGATCTGTGGGTTGCACTCAAGGTTCACCTGGGGAGTCAGGCTTCATCTCGAGTTGAAGGAAAGAATTCTGCTCTCCTTTCGAGTTGCAACGGGCATCTCTTGGAGCCACTGAGTGGCCTAAAGGGAGTCAAGCCTCCTATGGAGTTTTGAGAGGGAACTCAGTATTGCTTTCTAAGCCCTTCAGGAAAAGAAGTGCCTCATCTCGCGATGACAGGGTAATCTCGTGGCTTTTCTCGAGTTTTGGCGGGAAGTTTGGGGTTTCTCTCGAGTTACGACGGGGAACTCAGGGAGCCTCCCGTGTTGTCCCAGAGAAGTCCAGTCTCCATTCAACTTGCTATGGGGTGCGGGGGATTGCTCTTGAGTCACGGCAGGGCAATCAGGCCTCAGTTCGCGTAGAAGGGGGAATCTCAAGGTCTTTCTCGAGATGCAGCTGGAAACTTTGGGGCCCCTTGAGTTGCGACGGTAACCTCAGGTAACTTCTCATGGTGCCTATGGGAAGTCAGGAATCCTTTCGTTGTGAGGGGCCCATAGGATTCCTCTGGGGTCAGTGCAATTGAAGAGGTCCTCATCTCCAGTTGAGGTGAGAACCTCAGGTTTCCTCTCCTTTTCTGACGTGGATCTTGGTGTGTGTCTGCAGTTTCAAAAAGGAATAAGTCTCGACTTATGTTGAGGCATGGAACTCTGCTTTCCTCTCCAGCTGTAAAGAGGTTTCAAGCCTCCAGTCGAGTAGAATTGCGGATCTGGTGCTTTTCTCGAATTAGGAAACGGGGTATAAGTCTTCCCTTCATTTTGTGAATTGATTTTCAGGGTTCCGTTCGTATCCGTGCAAGGGAATCAGCCCTTATCTCGAGTGGATGGGGGAATCCGTGTCTCTCGAATTGTGGCAAACCCCCAGGTCCTCTTCAGTTTCCGTTTGAGACCAACCTCCTCTTGTGGTGTGACAGGGACATCAGCATTCCTTTCCAGATGAAGCAGGGGAATCGACCCTCATCTCGAGTTGAGGAGGGGAAAACGGGGCTCTTCCTATGTTGGGGCGGGAAACTCAACATTCCTCTGGAATGGGGACGGGTATCTTGGGAAGCTTCTGGGGTTTCATAAAGGGTGTCAAGTACCCTTTCGAGTTCTAAGAAGGAACGTGGGATTTCTTGGGAAACGCTGCAATGTAAAAGGGCCTCATGTCGCACTGTGGGGAGAATTTCGTCATTTTTGTTTAGTTGTGGTGGGAAGCTTAGGGTTCCTCTCGAGTTGCATGGGGATCTGGGGGACCCACTCGTGTTTCCTCAGGGAAGTCAGATCTGCTTTCGAGTTGCCAGGGGCACTTCGGAATTCCTCTTCTGTCGCTGCAGGGATGAATAGGGCCTCATCTCGAGTTTAGGCGGAAACCACAGGATTTCTCTCCAGCTCTGACAGGGATTTGGGTGTCCCTATGGAGATTCCACTGGGGTTTCAGACGTTGTCTTGTGTTGGGGCATGGAACTCCACTTCCCTCTCCAGGTGGAAAAGTGGTGTCAGGCCTCCTGTCGAGTTGAGGTAGGGTTCAGGGGCTATTTCTAGAGGTTCCACGGAGCTCTCAGTCATCCCTTCGTGTCATGAGTTGATACTCGGGGTGACATTTGAGTCGTTTCAGGGGAATGAGGCCTTATCTCAAGTGGACGGGGACATCGGGGTCTTTTCGAATGGTAGCATGACCATTGGAGTTCCTCCGAACTGCAAGGTGAGACCGGCCTCCTCCTGAGGTGCAACGGGAATGTCAGGATTCCTTTGCAGATGAAGCATTAGAATGGACCCTCAACTCGACATGAGGAGGGGAAACCTGGGTTCTTCTTGAGTTGTGGTGGGAAACTCTGTGTTCCTCTCGAGTGGAGACGGGTATGTCGGGGAACTTCTTGAGTTTCCTAAATGGTGTCAAGTACCCTTTCGAAGCTTAAGAGGGAAGGTAGGATTTCTCTCGAGACATTGTAGCCAAAAGGGGCCTCATCTCTCGTTGACGGGAAAAGTCTCCTGGGGTTTCTCGAGTTGCGGCAGAAAACCTGGGCTCCTCTCGAGTTGTGACAGGGACCTCAATCCAGCTCGTGTGGCTTCAAGAAAGTCAAGTCTCCATTCAAGTTCCGAGGGCAACCACAGGAGTGCTTTGGAGTCACATCAGGGGAATCAAGCCTCAATTCTCATGGAAGGGGGAATCTCAAGGTGTTTTTCGAGTTGCACAGGTAGTGGGGGTTCCCTCGTGTTGCCACGTGGACCTCAGGGTACTTCTCATGGTGCCTATTGGAAGTCAGGAATCCTGTCTAGTTGTGAGGTGCCTCTCGGGATTCCCCTGGGGTCGGTGCAATGGAGGAGGGCCTCATCTCCAGTTGAGGCGGGAACCTCAGGGTTCCTCTCCTATTCTGACATGGATCTCAGGGTGTGTCTCCCATTTCAAACAGGGAGTCAGTCTCGACTTGTGTTAAGGCATAGAAGTCTGCTTTCCTCTCGAGCTGTAAAAGAGTTTTCAGGCCTCCAGTCCAGTTGAATTGGGGATCTGGGGCTTTTCTCAAATTTGCAAACGGGGTATCAGTCCTCCCTTCGTGTTTGAGTTGATTCTCTGGGTTCCATTCGAATCAGTGCAAGGGAATCAGGCCTTATCTCGAGTGGATGGGGAACTCAGAGTCTCTCGATTTGTGGCAAGACCCCAGGGTTCCTCTCCAGTTTCAAGTTGAGACCGGCCTCCTCTTGAGGTGCGACTGGGACATTGGCATTCCTTTCCAGATGAAGCTGGGGAATTGACTCTCATCTCGAGTTGAGGAGGGGAAAACTTGGCTGTTGTTGGGTTTTGGCTAGAAACTCAGTGTTCCTCTCGAGTGGGGACGGGTATCTGAGGAAGCTTCTTGGGTTTCATAAAGGGTGTCAAATTCCCTTTCGAGTTCCAAGAGAGAAGGGGGCGTTTCCTGGGATATGCTGCAGCGTAAAAGGGCCTCATCTCGCATTAAAGCGAGAATTTTGTGGTTTTGTGGAGTTGTGGCTGGAATTTAGGGTTCCTCTAGAGTTGCGTGGGGACCTGGGGGATCCACTCGTGTTTCCTCTTGCATCACTACAGGAATGAATGGGGCCTCATCTCGAGTTGAGGCGTGAACCTCAGGATTCCTCTCCATTTCTGATTCGATCTCAGGGTTTCTGTGGAGTTTGAACTGGGGAGGCAGGCCTCGTCTTGTGTTGAGGCATGAAACTCGGCTTGCCTCTTGAGTTGGGAATGGGGTGTCAGGCCTCTTGTCGAGTTGCATTTGGAACCTGTGGCTTTTTCAAGAGGATGCAACCGGGATCTTAGTGCCCCTTCGTGTTGCAACTGAGTACTTGGGATTTCATTTGAATCATGCCTTATCTCGAGTGGATGTGGAAATCTGTGTCTTTGGGATTGTGGCATGGCCCACGAAGTTTCCTGTCGAATTTCAATGTGAGACGGGCCTCCTCTTGAGATGTGACAGGTTCGTCGGGATTCCTTTCCAGACAAAGCAGGGGAATTGACCCTCATTTGAGATGAGGAGTGACAAAGCAGCTCAGGTTGAGGTGTGCTGGGAAACTCTATGTTCCTCTCACATGAGGACAGGTATGTCGGAAAATTCTTGAGTTGCATGAAGGGTGTCCAGTAACGTTTTGAGTTTCAAGAGGGAACGTGGGATTTCTCTCGAGATGCTGCAGTGGGAAAGGGCCTCATCTCCTGTTGAGGGGAGAATCCCCTTGTTTTCCTCGAGTCTTGGTGGGAAGTTTGGGGTTCTTCACGAGTTGCGACATGGACTTCAAGGTCCCGCTCGTATTGCCTCAGGGAAATCAGGTCTCATTTCGAGATATGACAGGCACCTCTGGATTCCTCACAAGTCACTGCAGGGGAAATAGGCCTCAGATAGACTTGTGTCCAGAAACTCCGTGTTCCTCTCCAGTGGTGACAGGGATGTCCAGGTTGCAATTAAGGTCCAACTAGGGAGTCAGTCGAGTTGAAGCAAAGAACTCTGCTCTCCTCTCAAGTTGCTACGGGCATCTCCTGGAGCCCTTTGAGTGGCCTAAATGGAGTCAAGCCTCCTATGGAGTTTTGAGAGGGAACTCGGGATTGCTCTTTATGCCCTGCAGGTAAAGAAGGGCCTCATCTCGCGATGACGGGGGAATCTCGTGGTTTTTCACGAGTTTGGGTGGGAAGCTTGGGGTTTCTCTCGAGTTGTGACGGGGACCTCAGGGAACTGCTCATGTTGCGAGTAGTCAGGTCTCTTTTTGAGTTGGGTAGGATTTCTCTCGAGATGCTGCAGTGGAAAGGGGCCTGATCTCGTGTTGAGGGGAGAATCCCCTGGGTTTTCTCGAGTTGCGGCAGGAAACTTGGTGTTCCTCTCCAGTTGTGATGGGGACCTCAGGGACCTGCTCGTGTTGCCTCAGGAAAGTCAAGTCTCCAATCGAGTTTCGAGGGGCCTCTTGGGATTCATCTCCAGTCGGTGCAGGAGCACAGGGCCTCATCTCGAGTTGAGGCTGGAACCTCAGTGTTCCTCTCCAGTTCTGACATGGATCTCAGGGTTCTTATGGAGTTTCAGTATGGGAATCAGGCCTCGTCTTGTGTGGAGACATGGAACTCCGCTTCCCTCTCGAGGTGTAAAAGGGGTATCAGGCTTCCCGTTGAGTTGGCATAGGGATCTGGGGCTTTTTCTCGAGGTACCCTGGTGCTGTCACACCTCCCTTTGTGTTTTAAGTCCATCCTCGGGGTTGCAGTCGAGTCAGTGCAGGGGAATCAGTCTTATCTGTAGTAGATGGGGAAATCTGGGCCTTTTTGAATTGAGGCACGACTCCTGGGAATGCATTCGAGTTTCAAGGTGAGACCAGCCTCCTCTTGAGGGGCGACGACAACACTGGGATTCCTTTACTGATGAAGCAGAGTAATCGACAGTCATCTCGAGTTGAGGAGGGAGAAATAGGGCTCTTCTTGAGCTGTGGCGGGAAACTCAGCATTCCTCTCAAGTGGGCACGGATATCTCGGGAAGCTTCTGGGGTTTCATAAAGGGTGTCAAGTTCCCTTTCCAGTTCCAAGAGGGAACGTGAGATTTCTTGGGAAACACTGCAGCATAAAAGGGCCTCATTTCGTGTGGATGGGAGAATTTCATGGTTTTTGTGGAATTGTGGTGGGAAGCTTAGGGTTCCTCTCGAGTTGTGTGGGGACTTGGGGGACCCGCTCGAGTTTTCTCAGGGAAGTCAGATCTGATTTCGAGTTGTGAGGGGCACCTTGGGATTCCTCTCACGTCGCTGCAGGGATGAATAGGGCCTCATCTCGACTTAAGGCGGGAACCTCAGGGTTCTTCTCCATTTCTGACATCCATCTCGAGGTCTCTGTGGAGTTTGAACAGGGGAAGCAGGCCTCGTCTTGTGTTGAGGCACTGAACTCGGCTTGCCTCTTGAGTTGTGCATGAGGTGTCAGGCCTCTTGCCCAGTTGGATTTGGAACCTGCATCTTTTTCTGGAGGACACAACCAGGGTGTCAGTGGCCCTTCGTGTTGTGACTTTATTCTCAGTGTTACTTTGGAGTCTGTACTGGGCATCAGGCCTTATCTCGAGTAGATGGGGAAATCGGTGTCTTTGTCTCTTAATTTCTACCATACTGAGAAAGGATTTTGATTTTTTTACTAGTAATATATAGGAATATTTTGGACAATATGAAAAGTCTCATTGATTAACCTATTGTATTTTTATTGATTCTGCTTGCTACTAGTACTATGATTCCTCTATTGAAGTCGACTGAATTCATAAAATTCATGATTTTTATAGTAAGAATTTAATTTTAAAAATTGTGACAATCCAAAAGCAATATTTTATATAGACCACATTTTGTTTATTCATTCATCTGTCAATGAAATTCCACCTTCTGACTATTGTTAATAATGTTGCTTTGAACATTGGTACCCAAACATCCAGAAATTTGAGTAATGATTTGATTGAGAATTTTGAGTTCCTTTTGTAATCCAGATCTTTCTGTGAGATTTTTGAGAATGAATTATTTTAAATATTGTAGTTTGTTCTCTTCATTAAGAATGAACACTATGTCTGCATAGAACCATTTTCTGGACGACTGTATTTTTCATTTGTTGGAATTTTTTTAAGGGATGGGGGTTGCATGGGAATTTTTCAAAGATTATTTTAGTAAGGTGTGACTTAACAAAACCTGAAATATCTCGAACCATTGATGAAAATGATTTTAGAGCATCTCTAGGAAGTAAAATGTAAATATAGGCAGTGTTTATAAAAACTTTCATTAACATTTAGTATTTTATGTGTAAAAGTCTCTATTTTTAACAAATAAATGTTGGCAATTTAAATTCCAGAAAAATTATGAAATGAAAAATCGTTTTAAGTTGTTTAAGAAAAGTCATCAATTTTGAAATCTGTTATTGGCATCAATCAGGTTTAAAAACTGTGTTTACTATAAATTCATATTAACTTGTGAACTCATGAGAAATAATATTATTAAGAAAGAATAAGTCTCTCTAGGTGTTTAAAAATAATTTTCTAAACTTGTTTTTTTTCTAAGTCTGAGGATGAAAAGGAACAATTAAAGAAATACATTGAATTAAAACAATCGCTGGAAAATAGCTTGAACCAAGAAAAGAAGAAAAACAGTGAGTTAGAAAAAGAGATTACTGGGTAAGATTTTAATATTTCTGATAATCTCAACTATTAATAAAAATACAATTTTATTTAAAACCTTAGATACAGATTCATTTTTATGTGTATTTTCATAATTAAACACACTATCCTATTTCAAGGTTTACTGTGGAAAGTCAGTGCAATATGAAATGTTTTTGACTGAAGCAGTGTTATACTTATCTGTAATGATTTCTAAAACAGTAACAACCGTGACTCTGCATATAGTAATGTCACTCTCTTCCTCATTATGCTGAATTTTTACTTCTGCAAAGTATCTTTGGTTTTTTTGGTAATTCTGCCTTCTTTTAATTGTGTTCCTTCCCGTAATCAATCAAGTAATTTATTATCTAAAAACCTACCTGTGTTATTGTTGGACAACATTAAAAAGTATCTTGATTTGGCTTATATTTTCTTTTTGCCCCCAAATTTTAGATAAAATGTACATACAAAAATCTATGTGTAACTTAAAGAATAATAATATTAGTGACCATGTTTTGATCAGTAAGATAAAAAACTGCTTCGGTTTTTTTTTTTATTTTTCTGAGTGCAGTTAACTCTCATCATCTACAGATTCAGCCAACCCAAGATCAATAGTATTCAGGGGAAAAAAATTTGAGAAAGTTCCAAAAAGCAAAACTTGGATTGGTCTCAAGCTGGCAACTATTTCCATAGTGTTTATACTGTATTTACATTGTATTAGATAATGTAAGTGATCTAGGGATGACTGAAAGTATAGGGAAGATGTGCTTAGGGAAACTTGAGTATCCGTGGATTTTGTATCTACAGAGTGTTGGGGTTTTTTTTTAACCAGTCCTCTGTGGATGCTGAGGGATACAAAGGGTTCTTCTCTGATTCCCATTAACATTTTTCTCTTTTAATTTTCTCTACATTGCTTTGCATTTTGTTAACAATGTGCTGGGCAAGATTTCTACACCTCTTAAAACAGTCTTGAAGAGACTGGTACCCTCGCTCTCTCTTCTCATTTCCTTTCTTCTGAAACTCTCAGCCTGGGTTATTTCCCATTTAACTCAGGCTCCAAAGATTTTTCTTTTTTTTTCAATTTTGGGTAAGAATCTTGTTGGCTTTTTGTATCTACTTTCTTTTCTTTTAGTAGAGGCTGTGGTCAGTAGGAAAAAATGTGTCTTGTGTTTTTTGAAGAAACATTCATATATAATATCTCTTCATCTTTAGTTTGAATACTGATCTCTGGTTTATAACTAACATTTAATAATACATTAATATTTCACACTAGTATGCTAAAAATTGATGTTAACTTATTTATAAGAACTCATATATTACATATATCACACACAGTATATTTAAATGTAAAATTTTTCTTCATAATATTTATCTAAGATTAGAATTTAGTTATTATGCTTTCAAGGAATATAAACTTGAACAATGAGAAAGGATTATAATTTATATTTTGTTTGCTTTATCTGATAGAACATATATCTGTTTAATTATTAGATATCTGCTCTTAAAGAACTTACTCATTCTATACATTTCTACAGATTTAAGAAACTCTTAAAAATGACAAGAAGGAAGTTAAATGAATATGAAAATGGAGAGCGTAGTTTCCATGGAGATTTAAAAACCAGTCAAACTGAAATGGATATTCAAATTAATATGCTAAAACAGAAGGTAATTTTTAATCAGTTTTAGAACCCCCAAATCACTTAATTTGGGGAAATATAAATCATTCCATGCTTTCCGCAGTGAAACACAGATTTGTCTATTATTTTTTTAGGTTGGACACCAGTGAAAAAGACAGATTTTCCCTATATCATTTTGAGATAAAAAGGGCACACTTTTGACTCTCTCTGTCTTGAACCCTGGCTGGTGATCTGAAGCTAAGCAGCACAGCATTAATGACCCCCAAAGTATCCATTGTTTTTGGTGACAGGTTTGTTGAAATCTAATGAACATACCATGCAGTTCATTCATTTAAACTCTACAGTTCAGTAACTTTATTGTGTTTAAAGAGTTATACAGACATTACCACATTAGAACATTTTCATCATCCTCCAAAAAAATAACCCTGTGCCAGTTTTCCTTTCCTGATCTTCCCAGCCTGAGGAAACCATGACTCTACTCCCTGACTCTGTAGATGTCCCTTTTCTGGACATTTTGTGTCAGTGGAATCACATAATATGGGATCCTTTGTGACTGCCTTCTTTCATTTAGCATAAAATTTTCAAGGTACATCTAACATGTATCAGTATTTCCTTGATTTTATTGCTCAGTAATATTCTATTGTATGGATGTACCACATTCAATTTATTCATTCATCATCTGATGGACCTTTGGGAATGTTTCTACTTTTTGGCTAATGCCAGTAATGTTGCTGTGCACATTTATGTCTAAGTTTTGGTGTGAACATATTTTTTCATTTCTTTTGGGAAAACAGTTATGAATAGAATTGCTGTCAGATCAGATCAGTCGCTCAGTAGTGTCCGACTTTTTGTGACCCCATGAATCGCAGCACACCAGGCCTCCCTGTCTATCACCAGCTCCCAGAGTTCACTCAGACTCACGTCCATTGAGTCAGTGATGCCATCCAGCCATCTCATCCTCTACCATCCCCTTCTCCTCCTGCCCCCAATCCCTCCCAGCATTAGAGTCTTTTCCAATGAGTCAACTCTTCACATGAGGTGGCCAAAGTACTGGAGTTTCAGCTTTAGCATCATTCCTTCCAAAGAAATCCCAGGGCTGATCTCCTTCAGAATGGACTGGTTGGATCTCCTTGCAGTCCAAGGGACTTTCAAGAGTCTTCTCCAACACCACAGTTCAAAAGCATCAATTCTTCAGCGCTCAACCTTCTTCACAGTCCAACTCTCACATCCATACATGACCACAGGAAAAACCATAGCCTTGACTAGACGAACCTTGGTTGCAAAAGTGATGTCTCTGCTTTTGAATATGCTATCTAGGTTGGTCATAACTTTCCTTCCAAGGAGTAAGCGTCTTTTAATTTCATGGCTGCAGTCACCATATGCAGTGATTTTGGAGCCCAGAAAAATAAAGTCTGACAGTGTTTCCACTGTTTCCCCATCTATTTCCCATGAAGTGATGGGACTGGATGCCATGATCTTCGTTTTCTGAATGCTGAGCTTTAAGCCAACTTTTTCACTCTCCACTTTCACTTTCATCAAGAGGCTTTTTAGTTCCTCTTCACTTTCTGCCATAAAGGTGGAGTCATCTGCATATCTGAGGTTATTGATATTTCTCCCGGCAATCTTGATTCCAGCTTGTGTTTCTTCCAGTCCAGCTTTTCTCATGATGCACTCTGCATATAAGTTAAATAAACAGGATGACAATATACAGCCTTGACGTACTCCTTTTCCTATTTGGAACCAGTCTGTTGTTCCATGTCCAGTTCTAACTGTTGCTTCCTGACCTGCATACAAATTTCTCAAGAGGCAGATCAGGTGGTTTGGTATTCCCATCTCTTTCAGAATTTTCCACAGTTTATTGTGATCCACACAGTCAAAGGCTTTCGCATAGTCAATAAAGCAAAAATAGATGTTTTTCTGGAACTCTCTTGCTTTTTCCATGATCCAGCAGATATTGGCAATTTGATCTCTGGTTCCTCTGCATTTTCTAAAACCAGCTTGAACATCAGGAATTTCATGGTTCACATATTGCTGAAGCCTGGCTTGGAGAATTTTGAGCATTACTTTACTAGCCTGTGTACACAGCAACTCTGTTTAACCTTTTGAGGGCCTGCCATACTGTTTTCCAGCATGGCTGCATCATTTTATATTTTTATCCAAAGTATGTAAAACGTTCCTATTTCTATACATTCCTGTCAACACTAGTCATTACCTGTCTCTGTGAGTATAGCCATCCTAGCAAGTATGAAGTGGCATCTCATGGTGTTTTATTTCTCTCTCTGAGGAGAGGACAATGAAGATTGAGTTCTAGATTAGTAACTAGTCAAAGCTACCCATCTCTTTTAAAATTTTACTAAATTGAGATGAGGTCAAAAGTCTGATTTTGGTAATTAAACTATTTCTAGTTATTTCTTATAGTACAAATCATATGTCTCATTGCTTACTAGTCTCCATTGCTTTCAAACTTGAGCATAAATTCTAAGGAGTCACACCTGCCTATTTGTAAGAAATTGTAATTGAAGGGAACCTGAAAAAACTTCTTCATGAATAGTTCTTAAGTCTTCCTTCTAGTTATATGCTTCTCCTCATTAACATTGTCATTAAAAATCTCACCTTTTATTATATTCCAGTTTGTAGGAGACTAGTTCCTACCTGCATTTAAGTTATGTTTCTTTATTTTCTCTTTTTCAAAAATCCATTTTTCTTTTCTTTTTTTTTTCCTAATCAGCTTTAAGTTTAGTGGCTTCAATAAACAACATTGGTTTCGTTCAAAATCTACACTTAGGAAAAGGTGGCCAGGACTGCTGTCGCTTTGCAGTTCACACAGCATCATTTTCATCTTCTGTTCAATAGGAGCAAGTCACTTATACTTGGCCTATATTCTACCATTTTTTACAGAATAAAGTTTTTAAAACGAATGGGTACATTTAAAAACTAGCACAGTTACTCACTGGCCACAATTTTTTATATTCCTCCCAATTAAAAATACCCTTTGCCCTACCCGTTCCCTCACAAGTCTCAGTTGTTAACAGTGTCAGGCCCAGGCTCAAGTATGGGTCTTACTGTCTTCATCAGGTACGGGTGGCACAAGCAGATGAGGGTTCTTGGTGTGATTTCTAGAGTGTGACCCTGTGAGCACAACCCTCTCAGTACTAAGACTCGATAACTAAAGGGACAAGTTATCTGCCACCCACACCCCCACCATTCTGCTGAATGACTAGACTCTCCCGTTCAGAAATGGGAAACGGGAGGCACCATAGTCCATAGCAGTTCTGAGGTCCAGTTTGGTGCTGCCAGCTCTTTGATGAGGACTTGGTTCTGCCCATAGGAGTGCTTCTCCTTTGTTCTACCCTCTGAGCTCTGTGTGCTGTCCTTTTCATAAGAAATGACCTCTGTCTATAGCTGAGTCATGTTTCTTAAGCCAGCTTCCTCTTTATTGAACTTCTAAGAAAATCCCAAAGGGCTATTCTCATTTGTATTCCTTGGTCTCTGTTAGGCCAAGCAGTGTTTTGTTTTGTTTTGTTTTTGTTTTGTTTTGTTTTGTTTTTTTGCTGCCAAGGTTCTCTTTAAAGCTTTTACTGTCCTGAAAATTGGATTGGGGTTCATGTCATTGGAGAGGCTACCCTCACAAATCTTTTAAATTTTTAAGAGAACCTCTGCACCTTGGGCTTCTTGTGAAGCTTTGTAGGATGATGCCTTTTAAATTTGTATGCCTTTAAGATCTTTAAAGGAATTTGAGGCACCACCTTAAGTCTTTCCAGGGTCTTAATGAAGGGTTTTACAGGCTTCACCTTTAGACCATGTTTTCCTGGCAGCACCATAGATTTGATCTTAGCCCAGAAGCTGTTTCTTTCTTTTAGCATCATGTGACCACTGAACATGTGGAGATGCTGTAAAGGAGATAACAGATATTGAACCCAAACATAATTGAGCCTTGTTCCTTTACATTTAATAGCCCCCCCTTTTTTTGATAGCTTATCACTCTCATTGATGTTACTTTCAGCTGATTCATAGCAAGAGTCTCCTTTCCTCTGTGTTTCAGTGTTGTTTTCTTCTCTTGCCTAGATGCTGTCACCAATAGCCTCTTTAAGGGCCATCAGGATTCAATTTACAATGTCATGAAGCCCTTTGGGTTTTAATTTCTCTCTCTGCATCCATTCAGATCTCACCTACCTCCAGGTTGAAAGGCATTCTCACATCTTTTAGTTCTTTTTTAATGGCATTTTTAATATCAGTATCTGTGCCAGGTATTTATTGCCAGCGAATTGTATAATAAACCATGTCAAAGCCTAGTGGCTCAAAACAGCATTTACTTTGTTCAAACATTTGTGTTGGGGCAAGGCTCAGTGAATGAGGCCAGCACGTTTCTTTTCCAGTCAGCATCAGCTGGGATATTGTGAAGGTGGGGACCAGAGTCATCTGAAGATTAGTTCATGCACATGTCTGGCAGTTGGAGATAGCTTTTGGATGGGGCATTAGTTGGGGGCGGTCAGTGGGGGCACTGACAAGGTGTTCAGTGTGTGGTCTGGGCTTCTTCGCAGCATAGTGACTGATGCTAAATGTGGGCTTTCGCACAGAGCAAAAGTCAGTTTCTCCGTCCAGTAGAAATCAGTTACTGAGGCCAGCATATATTTAAGGGGAGGACATTTCAGAGAAATGTGTCAAAGAATTTGTAGACAGTTTCAATACCACCACATCCACTCACTTCGACTTACCAAGTAATCATTCTGTCTAAAGGAAAGTTCTTTGCAACTCGGTGTTATTGAAATTCCCGCAAATTTTGTTTGTTGTTTTGTTTGGTATGTTCTGTTCTGTTAAAAGTAACAAATGGTTACAAAAATGAGGCATTTTTTGTTGTTATTGTTGTTCAGAAAAATGTGTGGATCATCTCACTAAGCTATTAGGAGATGGGATTTCTTTAACCTTTTGAATTATTTTTCTTTGGAATGCAGCTCAAATTAGCAAAAACTATGCATAGTTCATTGAGTTAGACAAGGCTGTGGTCCTAGTGTGATTAGATTGACTAGTTTTCTGTGAGTATGGTTTCAGTGTGTCTGCCCTCTGATGCCCTCTTGCAACACCACCATTTTACTTGGGTTTCTCTTACCTTGGGCGTGGGGTATCTCTTCACAGCTGCTCCAGCAAAGCGCAGTCAATACTCCTTACCTTGGACAAGGGGTATCTCCTCACCGCCGCCCTTCCTGACCTTCAATGTGGGATAGCTCCTCTAGGCCCTCCTGTGCCCGCGCAACCACGGTGTGGGGTTGCTCTTCCCTGCCGCGGCCCCTGGCCTCGGGCCTAAGGGCATGGGGTATCTCCTCCCAGCTGCCGCCCCTGACCTCCGACGTGGGGTAATTCCACTCGTCGCTGCCCTGACCTCGGACGCTGGGTATCTCCTCTCGGCCACCCTTCCTGTGGTCATGTATGGATGTGAGAGTTGGACTCTGAAGAAGGCTGAGTGCCGAAGAATTGATGCTTTTGAACTGTGGTGTTGGAGAAGACTCTTGAGAGTCCCTTGGACTGCAAGGAGATCCAACCAGTCCATTCTGAAGGAGATCAGCCCTGGGATTTCTTTGGAAGGAATGATGCTAAAGCTGAAACTCCAGTACTTTGACCACCTCATGTGAAGAGTTGACTCATTGGAAAAGACTCTAATGCTGGGAGGGATTGGGGGCAAGAGGAGAAGGGGACGACAGAGGATGAGATGGCTGGATGGCATCACTGGCTCAATGGACGTGAGTCTGAGTGAACTCCGGGAGTTGGTGATGGACAGGGAGGCCTTGCATGCTGTGATTCTTGGGGTCACAAAAAGTCGGACACGAGTGAGCGACTGATCTGATCTGATTTGATCTGATTCATAGTTCAGAAAAATACATGGGATTAGAATCCATATTTATAAGATTTATTAATGAGAGTCTTATTTTCACAATCTTCTTTTGGGAAGCGTTTATTAACTCAGCCCTAGATAACTCAATACAGTATCCCTCAAATTTCTTTAAAACATGGGGCATTAAGATGGGGGGAAGGAGTAAGAGACATTCTACTAAGAGGTGACTTGTAGTCATTTTATGGAGAAAAAATAGAAAAGAATGTAAAATCAAGTGCAAATGTTGTGTGACAAAGATGATGACAGTGAAGAATATATTTTGTGATTCTTGGTGGTTTGAACTTCTTTCTTGATTCTCTGAGTAATCCCTGGTTCTACATTCTACAATACGAATACCATCATATCTATTTGATCCTGGGTTTGAGTTAGGCTGTGCTCAGTGCACTTGCCTCATTACCAAACAGTATTGTTTTATTCTTGCAGATTGATGATCTTACAGCAGAGCTGGAAACTGCATCTTCAAAAGGTCTGCACCTGGATGCAAAAAATCAAGTTCTTCGAGAGGAGTTATTATCTATGAAAGGAATGCAAAAGAAATGTGAAAAACTAGAGAAGAATAAAAAGAAGTTGGAGCAAGAAGTAGTGAACCTCAGAAGTCATATAGAAATGAATATGATAGAACACAGTGAAGTAGAGCAGTATAAATGGGAGATTGAAGAAAGGGCGAGACAGGATCTTGTAGAGAAATTAAAGTAAGTCAACCAATTTTTGCAGGCTAATTTGTTCATCTGTCATGTGCTTGAATGCACCTCATTGTAAATTACGTTTTGGATCTATACAGCTTATGTGTTTCCTCTACTTCCCTTAGAGCAGTTGGTTTGGTAGTTTTCTGGAAGGAAGAGGGCACTTGTTTCTCCCTTTAAATATTTCCGTTTCCATCACAGTTATCACCAAATTGACCTATCAGAATGATTCTCACTAGAGAATCCTTTCATTTATAAGACCAATTGGTATAAAACAAGACTACTAGGAGGAAAAGAAAATATTGTGGTTTAGAACTGGTACCATCCTCTTGAATTATGTTTAAGTTGTCTTGTTCAATTTTTAAAATTTTAAGTTGATCCTCTTGTTCTTTGAATTATCAGATTATATAAGCACCACTATAACAATAATTCCACTTTAATTTTATAATTCACATTTAATTCACTTCACATCGACAATAATTGTTTTAAACTTCTGCTTTTTTTTAACCTTTAAAATTGCTTTCTGAATCACTGAACCAATAAAATCAATAAACACTAGGAGTATGTTTATTTAGCCCACTGTACCCTCATGAGCAATTACTTCAATCATCATAGCAAAAGAAAATCTTTCATGTACTGAGTACTTTTCCTAACTGCATGTTATAGAAGAATCTCCCTGTTTGTCTCAACACTTTTACTTTGTACATATTTCTATATTATATGTAGCAATTTTGACCCCAAAATAATCTGCTTTGAATTATTTCATCACTGCCTTCCAAACTACCCCAATGCTAATTCATAATTTAAAAATAAAATATATGCATTTTTAATGTAAAGAAAATGTTAGTTCTTTTCAGAATGGCACAAAGTTTCCACAATTGCGTTTACATTAGTGTGCCTTGTCTAATCCTCCATAGTTTTAACCTTCTATAAGTGATATAATTTTTAAACCTTTGAACTCACATTCACAAGGAAAATGAGCATCTGTCAATAGAATCATTAACAGGTATCCTCCCAATTCCATTCAGATGGCACGGTGGTAAAGAATCTGCCTGCCAATGCAGGAGATGCAAGAGACACTAGTTCGATCCCTGGGTCAGGAAGATCCCCTGGAACAGGAAACGGCAACTCACTCCAGTCTACTTGCCTGTGAAATTCCATGAATAGAGGAGCCTGGTGGACTACAGTCCAGCGGCCCCAAAGAGTCAAATACGACTGAGCGCACACGTACACACACTCAACAGCTCATTTAGAGATTACGTCTGCTGGCAGTGCTTTGGACAGTATGCTCTTTTGTTGTTTTAGTTATAATTGCCCACATGTGTTAAGGCAATGTTAGCTCCCATGGTGAAGCTAGTTATAGTTCATGTCTCAAGTCTATTTGCTTCCTTTAATATGTAGGCAGTACGAGGTTTAGTTATTTATGCATTTTATTCATAGTGTCTATATGCATATATACCTTCTAATTAAATGTTTAGTATGTTTATATACTTTTATATATAGTCTGTAATGTAATCTAGGATGAGGATTATAATAGTGATGATAGAGATGATGATATCAGTTTTGTTTCTGAAATTTAGGAAAGCAGGAATCACAACGTCATGGAAATAGTGCTGTTCCCTAAATTCACCAAATGTCATGTGTATAGCAAGTGATTCAATTATACATATACATGTACCTTTTCTGTTTCAAACTCTCTCCCCTTTTACATTGTTACATAATATTGAGCAGCACTCCCTGTGCAGTAGGTGGGTCTTCATTCAACATCCATTTTAAGTATAGCAGTGTGTTCGTCACATCTTTTCTTTTTAAATTTCTGCATGTAAATGATATCATGCGATATTTCTCTATGTCTGACTTCACTCAGTATGACAATCTCTAATTCCATCCATGTTGCTTCAAATTACATCACTTCATTATTTTTTAGCAGCTAAATAATATCAGTTTTTAATACTTTTAATGTGTGTGTTATGACTGACATTTTGGATGTTCCAAGGGAAGTGTGCTTTTCTTTTCTGTGCATGCGTTCAACCCAACTTCATCCGATTTCTGAACTTCTGTGGATGTAGATAGCTGTGAATATAGACACATTTCATAAGCATTTTGCAAGAATTTAATGTATCCACAATGTCAATGGGAAGAATAGTAAGAAAGGCCCTGGAATGATCTCTTGATATTTCACAGAAAAGAATTGCATGCTTCTGTAAGTGTGGCTTTCATAATTATGATATTCCACAGCTAGGAATTTGATGATCTGAAAGCAGTTGTTAGACAAATCCCTTACATTTTAAATAATATTTCATTTTATAATCAATTTTGTTGTTGTATAATTCTGACATGTAAAAGCATTGTTAAACCTGCAGGCCTTGAACTTTTCTTATAACTTGGTTCATGACAAGTATGACCCCTTCATCATTACTTGAAATAGTAGCCCAAAGATAAAAATGATTTCCAAGAGACATTGTTAATAATACCTGTATCTGCACTGGTCTGTTTTCAATCTATTTTTGTTTTGAATATTCATACAGTCCTAATAAACTCCTACATCTAAAATTTTATCATTAAGATAAAGTCAGCAAAATGTTTTTGAAAGGTCTCTAAAGGAGGAGTCAGTTGTCCTAATTGTCTTCACAAATATAAAATGAAAGTGAAAGTCTCTCAGTTGTGTCTGACTCTTTGTGACCCCGTGGACTCTACAGTCCATGGAATTCTCCAGGCCAGAATACTGGAGTGGGTAACCTTGCCCTTCTCCAGAGGATCTTCCCAACCCAGGGATCGAACCCAGGTCTCCCTCATTTCAGGGAGATTCTTTACCAGCTGAGTCACAAGGGAAGCCCAAGAATATTGGAGTGGGTTGCCTATCCCTTCTCCCGCGAATCTTCCCAACCCAGGAATCAAATGAGGTCTCCTGCATTGCAGGCAGATTCTTTACCAAATGTGTGACTTTCAAATAAGAAATATATAGAAAGATTATGCAAAGAAGTCTCAAAAGCAACAGGAAGAAAAGAAGCAATCTAACATCAATGTACAAGGTTTTTCTTTTTTCCTTCATTGGAGTATCACTGTTATTCAGAACTGTGCTAGTTTCTACTGTATAGTGAGGTGAGTTAGCTATATGTTTGCATACTTCCCCTCCCTCCGACTCCTGACATCCCATCATCTAGGTCACCGCAGAGCACTGAGTTGAGCTCCCTGTGCTTTACAGCAGGCTCCCACTAGCTCTCTGGCCATCATCAAAAATCTACAAACAAGAAACGCTAGAGAAGGTACGGAGAAAAGGGAACCCTCTTGCACTGTTGGTGGGAACTTAAATTGATATAGCCACTGTGCAGACAGGTATGGAGGTTCCTTAAGAAACTAAAAGAGTAGAACTGCCATTGACTCAAGAATTCCACTACTGGGCATATACCTGAGAAAACCACAATTCAAAAAGACACATGGACCTGCAGCACTATTTACAACAGCTGGGACATGGAAGTAACCTAAATGTTCACTAAATATAGAAACTCTTAAATAGATTCTTTACTAAAGGAGATAAGCAGAAGTCAAATGATCACATAAAGGATAGTCACTGTCATTAGTCATTATCAAAATGCAAATGAAAACAAAAATGAGATTATGCTAAACATGTATTTCAATTGTTAGAGTTAAATAAAACAAATTACAAAATGGTATAATTCAAAATCGGTGTGTATATATATAACTTTTGAACAGCTTTCAATGCAGGGCATCAAATTTCTAAATTATCTCTTTAAGTATTAATCTTCATAAGAGTATAAATCTATTCCTACTCCGTATGCTGCTGCTGCTGCTGCTAAGTCGCTTCAGTCATGTCCAACTCTGTGCGACCCCATGGATGGCAGCCCACCAGGCTCCCCCATCCCTGGGATTCTCCAGGCAAGCACACTGGAGTGGGTTGCCATTTCCTTCTCCAATGCATGAAAGTGAAAAGTGAAAGTGAAGTCGCTCAGTCGTGTCCAACCCTCAGCGACCCCATGAACTGCAGCCTTCCAGGCTCCTCTGACCATGGGATTTTCCAGACAAGAGTACTGGAGTGGGGTGCCATTGCCTTAGTTAAATCTAATATTCTTCCCCATTGCATTTTGTGAGTTGGCGTCTATGTGTGTTTGTAGGGTGTGCTACAAAAAATACAGTTCTATTACTTTATAATCACTGTACCAAGAGTTGCCACAATTAACTTAAGGGCATGCTTACCTGGGGAGAGAATACAGTAACTTCTTAGAGCTTTAGTCTGTGACAACTGAGGGCAGTTGATAGAAATAGGAGTCTTGGTTGGACACACGGCAGCACAGCTAGAAATATTTCTGTCCTCTCTTCCAGTTTAGCCTGATATTGTAACTAATGTTGACATGAGGGGTCATGCCTGGAAATTCAGTATTCTGTTTCCAGTTTGTACATCTGAAAAGGAGTGAGTGAGTGTTCCTCTGTATCCCCCTGTAGTCTGGGAAGTGGTGAGGACTATCTGACTCATGTGGACGTAGAGATGGAAGATCTGTATTGAAGATGACACAGCTGCCCTGACAGTCCTGGATTTGTTACTGTAGAACACTTACTGTCAGAAAAACAAAATTCCCTGTAAGACAGTGTATATTAACATCTTTTTAGACCATCTTTATTTTATAAAAATAATATAGCATCATGAATTATTGTTTTGCAATGTTTATATTTCTTAGTAATTACAAAAATCAGCAAGAGATATAAAGAATGTAGAGAACATGTGGTGTAGACAGGTCTGGTTTTACTTGTTGCACCAAACTTCTTGAGTGGCAGGCAGAAAGGCTTAGCTCAATTAGAAAGTGACCTGGGGAAGAAGCTGATCCCGAGGGTAAGAATAATTCGTATTTAAAGAGCCCTAATTGTTATGAAGATAGAAGATATTTTAGAGGGCAGTTAAACCTGGTATCAAATTCTTGGTATCACGAATTACCTAACTGCCAAAAAAAAAAAAAAAATATATATATATATATATATATATATAAACCTTTCACAATTTCTATCAGCTTTTAACTCAAAAACTCAATTAATAAAGGTAAGCATTATATTTAACTTGAATCTAAACAGGTGAGCATGCCTCATTTTGGTCCAGTGTTGAATTTAGTTTTAAATGTACCTGTTTATATGTAACATCAGGCAAAAAACACTCATTTCAGAAAATTTAGGAAGGAAACTTTTGTTGTTATTGTTGTTTAATTTCAAAACTCTGATTCAGATAGCCTTTTTACTTTTCTGACCCACATCATTATATTATCAAATAAAAAATTACAAAAGTACTTTATAATATTGTGGGCCAGTATACCAAAGTTTACCAACTTCTGCATCACTATCATAATAATTTAAATGCCAACTTTTATTAAGTGATGCTATGTGTTAAGTATGTATTTAAGAAGTTTGCATGTATTAAATCTGGTGATATCTCATTAAAATTAATTGTATATAACTAAGGAATAAGATAGTAAATGAACTTTATTAAAAGGATTTTTCACCCTGTTTACATCAAATCCTGTTTGTTAAAAATAACTTTTATGGTAACTGAATCTGACAATATGAAAGAGATTTTGGTATGCTTTAATTTTAATCTTTAGAAGCTTCAAATAAGAATTCAGTTCCATTCAGTTCAGTTGGTCAGTTGTAACCGACGCTTTGTGACCCCATGGACTGCAGCACACAAGGAATTAGACTTCTGGAGTCACCAGTTTTAGACTTCTATTTCCTATCTTCAATTTGATTTTACAAACTTGCTTTCAATAGCACCATGTACATTTTAATGATAGATAATGTACATGCTTATTATAATCCTCACATAGTGGAAAGACCAGAAAAGCAAACATGAGTTATTTGGATAAAAACAAAAGTGGCTACATAACCTGAACAATTTAGTGGCTCTTCTTTCTGAGTGTAGTAGTCATGCTATCTAAAGGTTTCCAGAAGTTGGAAACCAGCAGCGACATTGGAAGATTTGAGAAGAAAAATTTTGATGAGATTGAGTTTATAAACTAAGTGTAACTTGGATAGGATTTGAATAGCTTTAACATTTCTTACTTTAAATATGATTTTACATTGATAATTCCGCTTAAGATTCATAAAATCTTGCTCCATTTGACAAAGAAGAGCAAAGTTAAGAATAAAAAAATATTTCAGTAAATTAAGAACACTGTATTTTTTATTGCAAGTTCTGTTTTTTGACTTATTCTGGCTACTTTTTGAACCTGAGTTTCCATATGACTTTCAAATGTACTACCCTGTGTGAAAAAATGAAAGTGTTAGTAGCTCAGGGATGTCTGACTCTTTGTGACCCCATAGACTGTAACCCACCAGGCTCCTCTGTTCATGGAATTGTCCAGGCAAGAATACTGGAGTGGGTAGCTATTCCCTTCTCCAGGGGATCTTCTTGACCTAGGGATATTCAAATGTACTATCCTACTTGAACAGAAAGGAATAATTTAGACAGAAGTCCAAAAAATGAGAGAAGACCTTATATAAAAAGAAGATACAATAAAAGAAAAAAAAAAAAAACCTGACAGTAGTTTCTGAAGGCAGAGGTTAACTCATCAAATGTAGGGCATGATGCATAATGGACTGAAAAGACTGATGGCTCATTCAACAAGCAATTTTAATCAGTATCCAAGTATTACACTCTAATTTAAATTAAATAGGTGAATAAACATGGATAAAGGTGTCAGGATAAGGTAATGAAAAAAACAGGCACTGTTTCATAGTCTTATACACATAAAATCATATCTTAATAATGTCATCTATCAGACCCCTGTTTCTGATCATTTTAAAGACTCAGTCAAAGCATTTTTATATTTTTTAAAATCACATTTTCATTGGGAGAATTCTATAATAATAAGTTAAGTTTAAATACCTTCTGATCCTTAATATATATTATATGTAAAATATAAATATATATAAGCAGCCTGAAATATTGTAGCTGGTATAGTAGATTCATGTTCAGCTTTCCTTTTCCTAGGGAAAAGGAATTCCCCAGGGTGCTCAAGTGTTGGATGGACTGTTCCTTCTGCCCTATATGTGTGTCTACACTTTCGTAGCTGAAATGTTGACCCTCGTCCTTACTTAAAACTGTTAGAATATGGATATAGGCATGTCTCTTCTTTGCAGTGGCTTCATCTCTGTGAACTTTCAAATTAGTTAGCACATAACCATGGAAGTTATGTTTGATATACTGAAAACAATGATGTAATTTGCAACTGCTACAAGAATGGGTGAAAAGAGTATAATTTCTAGACACACACACCCTCTGCACTTGAACTGTACTGGTCTAAAAAGACTGATGATTCTTTCAACAAGCAATTTTAATCAGTATCCAAGTACTACAGTCTACACTGAATTAAATAAGTAAATAAAACAAGAGGGTATAGGAGGTTGTTCTGAATTTTGGGTAGAAAGCCTCGCTTACATCTTGGGGTCTATTGTAGAGAAACAATCAAGTTGACTCATTTTAATTTATTCAATAAATTAAGAAATTGCTTTTGTGAGAAAATATACTATATACTCCATAGAAAGATGTATAGACTATCACAAGAAGCTTAAAATCTAGCTATAGCAAAGGACAAGTACTTAATGAAGATGGACAACCTCAGCTCAACATATTCACATTCACATAAACAAACATACACACACAAAAAAACCACAAGAATGAATGAATTAAATGGGACCAGCAGAACAACAGCAATTATCAAGGATGTGAGTAATTTAGGAAGATCGCGGAGATAATTGTGGCTGATGTTTCTTACACGCAGTAAGTATGTGAGGGGTGAGCATTCTAGTTAGAACTCCTAGCTGAAACCTAAGTGCCAGATGTACCTACTTCTTATCTCTTGGGTGTTCCTGGACAGAAAGATCAGCTTAATGACTTTTTGTCCAAGTTGGAAAATCTGAATAAAAATTATGACTACTGGGACTTCCCTGGTGGTCCAGTGGTTAAGACTCCCTGATTCCACTGCAAGGGTCCAGATTTGATCCCTAGCCTGGGAAATAGGATCCCACATGCCTTGTGGCCAAACTAAAATAAATAAATGAATAAAAACAAAAATTATATATTTAAAAAATGACTGTTGCTTTTATAGACATTACATTGAAATACACACTTTTAAAAAATAAATAGTATCCCATAATACCCAATGGTCAGCTCACTGATTAGGTTTTATAGTAAAAGGGCTAAATATGCATAACATCAAAGACAAACATGATTTGGAAATACCACTGGAAGATCATCATTTTAAAATTAACTATCTTTATCCCCAAAACAATTTTAAGTGGCTTACAAAACATTTACAGGAACAATAAAATTAATTTTGAATTGATAATAATGGAAAACAGAATAGAGAGGTGAAAATAGCCCCCAATCCCTCCCAGCATCAGAATCTTTTCCAATGAGTCAACTCTTCGCATGAGGTGGCCAAAGTACTGGAGTTTCAGCCTCAGCATCAGTCCTTCCAATGAACACCCAGGACTAGTCTCCTTTAGGATGGACTGTTTGGATCTACTTGCAGTCCAAGGGACTCGCAAGAGTCTTCTTCAACACCACAGTTCAAAAGCATCAATTCTTCGGTGCTCAGCTTTCTTTACAGTCCCAACTCTCACATCCATACATGACCACTGGAAAAACCATAGCCTTGACTAGGCAATAGCAATGAAATTACTGACTTCATTCCATCAGCAAGTGTCAAGTCTTCTGCAGCCAGATTTAGCTAATATATTCTGTTCAGTGCCTATTTCAACTGCCTTTCAGAGGAAGTTTGCTATCACCTCTAAAGGGACACAAGATACTTTACTTGACTACTTATAGGGTAGCTCAGCCACCTCATACAATTTTTTCAAGATATTAACTGCATTCAACTCCTTCTGGAAATATGGATATGACACTGTGTATAAAGGGATTCAGGCTTCCCCAGTGGCTCAGCAGTAAAGAGTCTGCCTGCTGAGCTGCAGGAGATGCAGTTTCAGTCCCTGGGTCAGGAAGATCCCCTGGGGGAGAGTATGGCAATCCACTCCAGTGTTCTTTCCTAGAGAGTCCCATAGACAGAGGAGTCTGGTGAGCTGCAGTCCAGAGGGTCACAAAGAGTCGGACACGACTGAAGCAACTTATGACTATGCACATAAAGGGACTTATTTGGCAGATTCATTTAGGACCATGGGAGGAGGTCATCTGGAGAAGGTGACATTTGGTTGACTGGCACACTGGACCTGCGTGCACCTCACCCTCTCCCTTGTCTTTAGAATGCGCATTCTGTCCATCATTCCTTCAATGAGAGGTATTTCCAAAGACCACACAAGCAGTCTTGAGAGAGCAACTTGCTGTTGAGACCATCTGGACAGTATACATGCTTGAAGCTGGTCAAGACCTCTATATAAATATTTGAAATTCTGACTGGTGGGTATTGAGATCTAGTTGTCTCACAGCCTCCCGTGAAAAGCCCTATATGTGAGACTATAAGAAATAGTTTGATGCTTATTCTAGAACATGAGTTCAACTTTAATTCAATTGTATTTTACTGACCTGCCTTAAAGTTAATTCAGCTTATTGGGATATCAGGGCTTCCCCAGTGGTTCAATGATAAAGAATCCACCTACAGTGCAGGAGACCCAGGTTTGATCCCTGGGTCAGCAAGATCCCCTGGAGGAGGAAATGGCAACCCACTCCGGTATTCTTGCCTAGAGAATTCCATGGAAAGGGAAGCTTGGTGGGTTACAGTCCATGGGGTTGCAAAGAGTCAGACATGACTTAGAGACTAAACAACAACAAGAATATCTGGGTGTTGACACCAAGGATGAGAAGAATCAGGACTTTTTGTTTGATGATGGGTTACTGGAACCTGAGAGTCACAGTTTCCTGCACAGAGAGGAGTGTTATCAACTTATCAGGGAATGAGAGAATTTCTTAAAAGAAAATTTAAATTTCTGAAAAAAAAAAACCATATATATACAGTGAGAAACAGAGTACTAACATAATTGGAAATCTCAGTTACACAAAAATCTTTAAGAACACTGAAAGTTTATTTTTCAGTACTGACTCAGAGGCATAGTAACTAGATTAGATAGTTTTCTCTGGTGCCATCTATTGTCTGAAAGATGTAAGAATTCTAGGATCTACAGTATATGGGAAATACTTTTTTTTTTTTTTGAGTTTCATCCTTTTCTTTTTCTTTTCTTTTTTTTTTTAAATTTTATTTTATTTTTAAACTTTACATAATTGTATTAGTTTTGCCAAATATCAAAATGAATCCGCCACAGGTATACATGTGTTCCCCATCCCGACCTTTTAAAGTTCATTCCTCTCAAGCAGTGCCAATGTGAAAGAGCATTTGCTAGGAAAGTCTGCTTTCTTAAGGCTGGTTCATGGTGAGCATTTAAGTATTTGAGTGGAAGTAGCATATATTTTCTTGATGACCTCCTTTACCACATTAGCTGCCAAGTTCCAAACCAAAGATCCTTAATACAAACCCTTTTTACCTTGTCACTTTTCATCCAATTCTTTGCTTTTAAAAATTCAATGTATCAATAAATCCATTCAGTAAGTTTCTAATTTAGATGTATTTTTCAATTCTATTTTATTTTCTAAGGTTTCCAATCATTTGCAGAATGCCTCCCAACTTTTGTCATTTTCAATTTTTTTTTTTTTTTGACAATTTTCTTTAGGATGTTTTTAGAATTATTTTTAAATTCTTACTTGCCAACTCCAATTTTGGTTCAATGTGTATTTGCTTTTGGAATTTTCCCTCTTGTATGGGCATAAAATCTTTCCTGTTATCATGCTTAGTAATTTGTTTATTACATGCCATACAGACTACAAAGATGTTCTACAGGATTTCTCAAATCAATGAAGCTTCAGTTATTTTTCTGATTCAATTAAGAGTGATAAGCTCCATTCAATAGAAAACTGATTCTTTTGGTTTTGGCAACATGCACTGTATCTCCAGTTCACCCCTCATACTAGTACTAGGTACTCACATAAATACTTGAGCTTTCTCAGTCTCTTCAACACAAAAATATAGAATTGTCTATTCTTGTGTTTCAGAGGTTTTTGACATATATTTAACCCCCCACTCCAAGCAATTTAAAATTTGGCAAATGCTGTGAAGGGAAAACAGCTCTGTGTTTGTAGCCATGCAAATTTCCCAGTTTGTGTACTCTGCTGCTGCTGCTGCTAATTCACTTCAGTCGTGTCCGACTCTGTGCGACCCCATGGACAGCAGCCCACCAGGCTCCCTCCGTCCCTGGGATTCTCCAGGCAAGAACACTGGAGTGGGTTGCATTTCCTTCTCCAATGCATGAAAGTGAAAAGTGAAAGTGATGTTGCTCAGTTGTGTCTGACTCTTAGCGACCCCATGGACTTCAGCCTACCAGGCTCCTCCATCCATGGGATTTTCCAGGCAAGATTTCTGGAGTGGGGTGCCATCGCCTTCTCCAAGGGTACTCTAGTACTGTGTAATCACTAAAAAGTTCTGAAAGTTTTTCTGAGAGCAGCTGAAATATTGTTTTAGTGAAACTGTCATACAAAACGCACATAAGAACAATCAAGTTGATGATGAAAAACTGTATTTAGTAACTGGGATGGTTTTGCCTCCCTTTGATGCTCTCAGGCATATGACTCTTATTTAAAAGTCCTTCTGGGACTTTCCTGGTGGTCCAATGGTTAAGAGTCCACCTGCCACTACAGAGGACATGGGTTCAATCCCTGGTCCAGGAAGATAACCACAAGCCACATTCCATCTAAGCTGTGCACCACAACTGCTGAACCTATGATATTAGAGCCCATGGTCTAGAGCCTATGGTCTGCAACAGAAAGTAGCCCTACTCTCTGCAACTAGAGAAAGCCCATGCACAGCAAGGAAGATCCTGCACAGCCAAAAATAGATAGATAGGTAGATAGATAATTTTTTTAAAATAAAGTCCTTTTGTCTCCTCAGAAGGCACCTACAATAACAGGTTCTATAGCACCCTCCATGGGTCTCACCCTTCAGTGCAACAAAAAATATTACATTTCAGTGCTGAGGGCATCAAGTAACATTTTTAGGAACTTCCATGTGGTTTTTGAAATACTTTAAATGAGAGCTACATTTTAAAATATATCAACTATTTAAAAGAACCTCTACAGTATTAGAGTGTAGGACTCTAGTGGGATTTCAAGTGTCAGAAAAAAAAACAACCACAATATTACTGATAGTAAAAATTGCCTCTTCAAACTAACACTAACAGAATTGCTATTATAATTATGAAGCTGTTTCAAAATAATAATTCACAATAACCTACTAATTATTCCCTAGGAATCTCTTGGAAATGAACATGTTTGGAACCTTCAGTTATTGGGTCCCTAATGACTTGAGAATGTATATAAAAGTCCTTGGTTCTATTGGTGAAATTATTCATCTAGGTAATAGGAAAATGTCTCCTTCTTTGGTAAGTAGCTTCTGTGTTTACCAGATTGGCTTTATTGATGCAAAAATAGACTTTTATGGATCTGAGACCTCTGACATGTGTCACAATAGTTACAAAATCATATGTATTAGCATATTACCCACAAATAAATTTACCCGTGTCATTCTTCTATAGCTTCTACAGGGATCTGAGACACTTACCTTGTTTAAATAATTTTTTTTGTTAACAGAAATAAACTGAAACATGATTGGCTAGCATGTAGCCAACTAAAACATGATAGTTTCAATTAATTTATTTTCTATTCTAACATTGTTTTGCTATACATTTATGAAAAATTTAGCAAATCACGTCAGTTTGATTGAATCTTTTTGGTCATTCCCATTGAAAGCAAGAATCCAAGATTCACTCTCATCTCTGACTTTTCCCCTCCCTCATGCTTCTCTTCTCACTCACGTTTGTCTACATGGATGGTGGTGGTGGTGGTAGAGGTGATTTAGTTACTAAGTCGTGTTCAACTCTTCATGGACTGTGGCCCCACCCAGCTCCTCTGTCCATTGGATTTCCCAGGTAAGAATACTAGAATGGGTTGCCATTTCTTTCACCAGGGAATCTTCCTGACCAGGGATCAAACTCAGGTCTCCTGCATTGTAGGTAGATTCTTTAAGGGCTGAGCCACCAGGGAAATCCTTCTTAGTCTATTGGAAGGGATGCTCGCTGTGAATCCCCAAGAGTAATGGACTGTGTTTTCAGGAAATAACTGAGTCATTCTGCACTGTCTTCAGCAAGTCTGCACCACAGCCTGTCTCACGGAGGCTGCACTGTTAATTCTCTAACCACCTTCATGGTTGTCCTCATGAACTTTGACTTCACACATATCTGAATTTGAATTATACCTGTCAACTACTTACAGAGTGACTCAGAACATTAAGCTTCAATGTCCCAATGCAACATACAGAATCAATAATGAGAATCTAGCTTACACAGCCAATCTGTCTTGAAGTTTTGGAGGCAGGAGCCTGGGCTCCAATCCTATTTTCATCACATCTTAGCTCTCCAGCTCTCTGTGCTTTAGCTCCCTCAACTGTAAGAGAAAGACGACAGTAACAGCAACTGCTGTGAAACTTTGTGAGTGTACTTTTGTGTGACAAGTAAATAAATTATATGTAAAGTGTTTAGAATATTGCATTTCACATCACAATCATTATATAAATGATAACTATTATTTAAAAAATCTGGTGACATAGTTCTAATTATTAGCTAGGGATAAGCGAGAGCAGTGGGGTTGTTTCTTTTGTTGTTTAGTCGTTAAGCGGTGTCCGACTCTTTGTGACCCCATGGACTGAAGCCCATCAGGCTTCTCTGTCCATGAGATTCTCCAGGCAAGGATACTGGAGTGGGTTCCCATTTCCTTCTCTTGAAGGTCTTCCCAGATCAGGGATTGAACCCACATCTCCTGCTTTGACAAATGGATTCTTTACTGCTGAGTAGATAGCAGTGGAGTAATTGAAACTAATCTTCACTCTTTACCTATTATGTGCCAGTCTATCTAAAGTGAGACAGCAAAAAAGTACAGATAGATAGATTTCCTAATTTAACCTGACAGAGAAACCATGTGAAATACTGTTGTCATTATTATAGTAAAATTTTAAATATATATATAATGTTATATGTAATAATATACATATAGTATATGTATTAAGTATAGCAGATTCTCTCTCTCTCTCTCTCTCTCTCTCTCTCTCTCTCTGTATATATATATATATATATATATATATATATATATATATATATGTATTATACACACACACACACACACATAACTGTTCAAGGTCATACAGTCCAGGTGGCTAATATGAGATTCTAACCAAATGCTTATTAACTCTAAATTTAGGTCTTTCATTTCTTAACACTCTGATTACCTTGAAAACAGGCAAAATAAGAATAAATTAACTACTATTTTAACAAGGTACTGCATCTCATTCACACTCTTTGAGGTAATAACATAAGACAGCATCCTAACCCTTCTAATTCTCTTAGACTTTTCTGTGCCTATGGTATAGCATACTTTTAGTAATTAGATGATATTACAACAATGAAGTTCTTAGCCCTGTAGCTGTCTCAGTAATTTTATATAAGTGAGAGAATTACCCCAACCATTTGTTCTAGCCAACTGTGGCACTAGTAGCAAAGCTCATTGGAGGTTTCACTTGCTTGTTTTATAGATTTCAAAGTCATCTTTCAAGGTTACAATAAAAAGTCTTATATTTCAAAGTCATGTTCAAATTCTCCTTGCTTCCAGAAAATCTCTAAGATTACAGAAACAGAAATTGACAAAATTATTAGACTCAATTATCCTGAATTATATTAGGATAAAAGTTAAACACAGCTATTTGTGTTTGTTCACATATATAATTAGTGAGGAGGCTATATAGAGTGATTTTTAAAGATGAGAAGTTAACTTAATACTAATTTTTTGCCCACTTTACTCAGTCATCTAATATTTATGCTGTGCTTACTAGAAGCCAAGAATGATAAAGAATGCCAAAGAGAAAAGCAGTTAATCACTTTAATCTCCTTGACTTAGTATCTTGATAGGATTTAAGGAATTGCCTTAAACTCCTCCCTGTCTAAAACATGCTCTCAGCTGATGTTTACTGACATTTGCTTTCATTTCACTAATATTATTTTTGCTTTTATTATTTTTTTAATAGCTGAAGTATATCTCATTGCATCAGTCTAATTACAGTCAAGAGTGCAACACACTACTATCTATTAAATACTGGACAGAAGGAGTACATTGTTCTAGAATTATCATTGCAAGATGTACTCAAGTTAACATACTTTTAATAACAGATATATTTTTCCTTTTATCATCATTTCATTTATTACTTCATTATTCATTTAATCCTCTGTACTAGCTAGAGGTCTATACTTGAGAATTAAAAAAGGTAAGAAATAAGAGATGTTATCTGCACATGTCTGTCCAGTGGAAGAACTAGCTATTAATCAAACAAATAAAATAAAACTATCAACCATGAGATAAAGATACTAAATTCTGAAATATGTTTCTCATAACTTATATTTGGAAGGAGATATAAATGGCAACCCACTCCAGTATTCTTGCCTGGAGAATCCCATGGACAGAGGAGCCTGGCGGGCTACAGTTCACAGGGTCACAAAGAGTCAGACACGACTTCACTTTCACTTTCACTTTGGTCTGGGACTCTTGACTTGATTGCTTGTTTTTTTGTTGAAACAATAAAATAACCTTATAACTATATCTATTCTTTTTCTCTTTCTATCAACATAGCATCTTAGGATGTTAGAATTCTCATAAGAAGAAAACAGCACAGAATATGGACTTTTTAGATGGAACCTGTACCTTGGTAACAGAATTTATTGTTAGGGTTTCCAACTCATCCTGAACTGCAGATTGTCCTGTTTCTCCTGTTTCCGACTTTGTACTCTATGATTTTAATGGGGAGCATTGGATTGATGATGTTAATCAGGGTTGATCCGCACCTTCAAACGGATCAATGGATCAAACGGATCAAAAATACCCCCACGTATTTTTTCCTTAGTAACCTATCCTTTGTAGATCTTTGCTATTCTTCAGTCATCGTTAACAATATGCTTGTCAACCTCCTCTCTCAGAACAAGTCAATTTCCTATCACAGCTGTGCCCTGCAGTTCTATTTCTTCTGTACTTTCGCAGATACCAAATCCTTTATCTTGGCTGCCATGGCGTATGACCACTATGTTGCCATCTGTAACCCTTTACTGTACACGGCTATGATGTCTCAGGGTATCTACATATGGTTGATCATCTTGTCATACTTTGGAGGCAATACGAGTTCCCTGGTGCACACATCCTTTGCATTTATTCTGAAATACTGCGATAAAAATGTCATTAGTCATTTTTTCTGTGACCTCCCTCCCTTGCTTAAGTTATTGTGCACAGACACGTCACTTAATGAGTGGCTTCTCTGCACGTACGGCAGCTCAGTGGAAATTATCTGTTTCATCGTCATCATCATCTCCTACTTTTATATTCTCCTCTCAGTTTTAAAGATCCGTTCTTTCAGCAGGAGGAAGAAGACCTTCTCTACCTGTGCTTCTCACCTGACATGTGGCCATCTACCAGGGAACTCTGCTCTTCATTTACTCATGACCCAGCTACCTGTATTCTCCCAACACTGATAAAATCATCTCAGTGTTCTACACCATCATCATCCCAGTGCTGAATCCCTTGATTTATATTTTGAGAAACAAAGACGTGAAAGACGCTGCTGAAAGAGTCTTAAAACCAAAGCTAAATCCCTCCTGAGATATAAGGTTCCAGGATTCATCTAAATCCCTGATTACAAGCTCCAGCTGTGTGTATGCTCAGTCATGTCCAGCTCTTTGCGACCCCGTGGACTATAGCCCGCCAGGTGCTTTTGTCCTTGGAATTATCCAGACAAGAATACTGGAGTGGGTTGCCATTTCCTCCTCCAGGGAATCTTCCTCACCCAGGGATGGAACCTGTATCTCTTGCTTATCCTGCACTGACAGGCGGATTCTTTACCCCTGCAATGCCTGGGACAAACTGTAGCTAAGAACCTGCAACAACCTTGCCAGCACATACACAATTTCTCACACAAGCATTTTATCAAACACTTGTTTTCACAGAGCCAAACACATTTAATAGCCCCCAGATAAAGGAAACATTTAAAAGTTTCAAAATTGCTGCAAACTAATAGTTGGATAACTTTCCAACTATTCAGTTCAGTCACTCAGTGGTATCTGACTCTGCAACCCCATGGACTGCAGCACGCCAGGCTTCCCTATCCATCACCAACTCCCGGAGCTTGTTCAAACTCATGTCCATCGAGTTGATGATGCCATCCAACGATCTCATCCTCTGTTGTCTCCTTCTCCTCCTGCCTTCAGTCTTTCCAGCTATGGGGTCTTTTCCAGTGAGTCAGTTCTTCATATCAGGTGACCAAAGTATTGGAGCTTTAGCTTCGGCATCAGTCCTTCCAATGAATATTCCTTTGTTATTGACTGGTTTGATCTTCTTAAAGGCCAAGGGACTCTCAAGAGTCTTCTCCAACATGACGGTTCAAAAGCATCAATTCTTTGGTGCTCAGCCTTCTTTATGGCCCATCTTTCACATCCATACATGACTACTGGAAAAACTATAGCTTTAACTTGACAGATCTTTGTTGCTAAAGTAATGTCTCTGCTTTTTAATATGCTGTCTGGGTTTGTCATACCTGTTCTCCCATGGAGCAAGCATCTTTTAATTTCATGGCTGCAGTTATCATCTGCAGTGATTTTGGAGCCCAAGAAAATAAAGTCTGTCAATTCCAACCATTAGGAGCTGGGAGTTAATGCTAGAACAGATTGTAATAGGTTTTCTTAAAAGATATAGTAAGAACCTCAGAGATTGTGTCTGTGTGTGTTTTCATGTGTAGAATATCTCATTAACAAGATTGCATTTACAAAATTACTGGATTAGGGAGGAAGCCATATTCCTTTGGTTTCTGTGCTATCTCTTGTACCCAACTAGTCAATTGCACTTTGGTCAAGTTACTTATTTTTTCTGTCTCAATTGTCTGACCTGTAAAATGAGGAGAGTATAGTACGTACATCAATGACTGTTGCATGTTTGACTAAATGCTGACAATCATGCCTGAATCATTTTAAACACTTGATAGATCTTAAATACATATATTTCTTTAATCATTTAAAATATACAAAGTGCAACAAGATGGTGTGAGGCAGGGGTGCTAGGAAAGCAATCAAAACAATATCAAATACCTTTTCTTAAATGCTGTCCAATAACAAGTCAAGAACCTTCTATACCCAATCTAATCCAAATTAATTTGAAAACTTTTTCTAAGTGGCATCTTGTAGACTAAAGGTTAATTGCAAGCAGAGTATTTGTTTTCCTCCCTATCTTTTATTTTTATGTGTGAAAGTATTACTGAAAGTATGGAACATCCTTTTCTGGTACCTCAGAAACACAATGAGCTACTGAGCATATAACCTGTGTCTTCAATGGCCGGTCAACTGACATGACATTCAGAAGTGCCACAGAGAACAGTCACTTGAAGTCTAGACATAAAAGGACATGTATGATTTCAAAATACATTTCTATAACTTATATTTTTGCTGTTTGTTATTATTTTCATTATTATTATTTATTATATCATTATTTAATTGCCATTTATATATCTGTTGGTGAGGTATCTGTTCAAATCATGTCCCTATTTTTAATTGGGTTGTGTTTTTATTATTTATAAACATTTTTGTAAGTCTAGCTACAAATTCTTTGTTGCAAAAATGTTTTACAAATATTTTCTTCATTTCATCTATAAATCTAACATCTATATTACATAATAATACATAGCATTATGTAATAATACAAAACATTAAAAATGATTTCATAAAATTATGTAACAGGAATAATTAATAATCAACAAAACATTTTTCCCCTCTGCTTATATTCTATTCATACTGCTTCAGTTTTTACTTGCTATATAAACACTGTCTTAAAATGGCACAGGTTAAATAACTGGGCTGAATTATGTTATTCTTCATGTTGACCATGGTCAGATTGTATCGATCCATATAGGATCCCACAGACAGAGGAGCCTGGTGGGCTACAGTCCAGGGGGTCTCAAAACAACAACAACCAAGTATAAACATTAGTTTGAAGGTTCTTGTTGTTTTATTTCAAAAGTAGTTATTTCAAAAGTATCTTACAAATAACAACCTGTGAAAAATTGAACTTCATGTGAACAATATATCATATTCTTTAGGTCTAAAAAATATACACGTCATTCATATTCCAATTTTCACATATTATCCAAGACACACACACATACAAATACGTGACACACATATAAATGCATGAAAACACAATGGAGATGAGTCTATATATTTCAGAAACAATTGAAAGTGAAAGTCACTAAGTCATGTCTGACTCTTTGTGACTCCATGAACTATATAGTCCATGGAATTCTCCAGGCTAGAATACTGGAGTGGGTAGCTATCTCCTCCAAGAGCTCGTTCCCAACCCAGGGATCAAACCCAGGTCTTCCTCATTGCAGGCAGATTCTTTACCGGCTGAGCTATGAGGGAAGCCTACAGCATTTATTATCACTCATCTCATTTCCATTTTATAAAGAAAAAGTCTTTTTTATATTTCACTGGAGTGGGTAGCTGTTCTTTTCTCCAGGGGATCTTCCCAACCCAGGGATTGAAGCCAGGTCTCCCACATTGCAGGTAGATTCTCTACCATCTGAGCCACCAGGGAAGTGCAAAAATATTGGAGTGGGTAGCCTACCCATTCTCCAGGGATCTTTCTGGCACAGGAATCGAACCAGGGTCTCCTGTATTGCAGGCTGATTCTTTACCAGCTGAGCTACAGGGAGGCTCAAGAGATAAAAATATATGTGTTAAATACGTTTGTAGAAATGTTTCCCTTCAGTGAGTAAAGAGACTCTTTCTTTGGCACCAGATTATTCCCACAAAAAGGTAATTAATATTATGACAAAACAAAAATACACATCTAGAGAACTGCTCATTAATACTTGTTTAATGTCTCACCAAATACTGAACATAACACAAACCCAAACCAGAAACATAATTATTGTATTATGATCAATCCATGGTATGCTCATTATTTCTGGAACTGATACAGATACTCTTAAAACAATCATGGTTTTGAGAAATATTAGAATTGTTATCTTGGTTTGTATCCACATGAATATTCACAGAAAATGCTTAGTCCTGAAGCTTACAGCCAGGTATCTCTAACATTAGAGTCTCACCCACATTATTTTGAAGAGGAGAAGACAGGTAAATTCATCAAATGTATTCTCTGAAGTAAAGAAAGGAAGGCTCAGAGACAAGCTTGTAGAAAGTAACATGCCTCACAAATTACATTTAGATTAGGTTCAGTTTCCCAATGTTCTATACCAGGTACTTGTTTTATTGAGTAAAAACAGTTATGCCTTTTTCAAGAGTGGGTGCATGAATGTATAATTTTCTGAATATGAAGACAATTGCAGATAGAATTGTGTTCTATCTTATGATATACTGCAGATGTGCAGAAGTGTTACACATCCATGAGTCCTTTTCTTGATCATTTTCTGAAAGCTTAGACAAGAACAAAGAAAAATGGGTGGAGGGAATTGCTTCTCCATGACTGGGTTCATTTTCTTGGGAATTACTGATAACACCGAGCACAAAGCGACCATACTTACCATGGTTCTAATTGTTTATCTCATTGGCTATTTGGCAAATCTTGGGATGATATTCCTGATTAGGACCCCCAGCTGGACCCCCAGCTGCACACATCCATGTACTTTTTCCCCAGTCACCTCTCCTTCTGTGTCCTCTGCTATTCCACTGCAATTCACCCCAAGATGACCATGGACCTATTTGCCAAGAGCAAATCAATCCCCTTCTATGGCTGTGTTCTGCAATTCTTGGTCTTCTGTATCTTTGCAGATTCTGAGTGTCTCCTGCTGGCAGTAATGGCCTATGATCAGTACAAGGCCATCAGCAGCCCCTTGCTCTATGTGGTCAGCGTGTCCAGCCGGATGTGCCCCCTGCTCGTGGCTGGGGTTTATCTGGTGGGAATGGCACATACTCCGATACACACAACATTAGCATTTTGCTTATGTTTCTGTGGGTCAAATGAGATTAACCATTTCTTCTGTGATTTACCTCCACTTTTCCTCCTCTCCCGCTCTGATATACAGGTAAATGAATTCAGGTAAATAGCGTTATTCACTATTTTTGATTTTATTGAACTGAGTACCATTTCAGGAGTCCTTTTCTCTTATTATATCATCCTATCAATCTTGAAGATCCACTCTTCTGAGGGGAAGTTCAAAGCTTTCTCCATCTGCACCTCTCATTTAAATGTTGTGACAATTTTCTAGGGAACTGTACTTTTCTTGTATTTCAGGCCAAATACTTCCTACTCTTCACATCAAGACAAAATGACCTAATTGTTCTACATCCTTATGATTCCCATGTTAAACCCTCTGTTATATAGCCTACAGAACAAAGATGTGAAACAGGCCCTGAAAAACTGGAAAATAAAAGGTGGTTTTAAAGGGTGTACTATAAATATATAGACACACATACATATGTCTGTTGTTTTTGTAAAATTATATTCATGATCCAAGGGAAATGAAATTGTTTCAAATACTTTAAAGGAGTGAATAACTATTTTTAATAAAGTGTAATCTTTAAAAATACTACCATTCCAAAACACAGCTTTCATTGTGTATAACAACTAATATATAGCACTTCCTTTTTGCCAAATACTTCCAGAATTTTGCAATTTTGTCGAATATTATGATTAATTCTTTCATTCAAATATTATTTCAATTACCCTAAGATTTATTGTATATTTACTGAGAGAACTTTGAGCATTTAGGTCCTTTATATTCTATGATACACACTGCATTTTCTATATTAATAACTATAAGCTAGAGCTAATAGCAAGCATTAATTAACTACATAGTCAGGTAATTCCTAAGAAGCCTCAAAATCACTCTGAAATAAAAATTGAGGACTATAAATCCAGCAGAGGCAAGACTATCAAAAGAGAAAAGGCAGTCTCTTCAATAAGTGGTGCTTGGAAAATTGTGTAGCCAGTGTAAATGAATGAAATTAAAATATTCTCTAACACTGTACACAAAAATAAGTGCAAAATGGATTAAAGACATAAATATAAGATGAAGTATTACAAAACTCTTAGAGGAAAACATAGGCATAACAGTCTTTGACATTCATTACAGCAATATTTTTTTTGTATCCACCTCCTAAGGCAACAGAAATAAAAACAAAAATAAACCAATGGACCTATTTAAACTAAAACAACAACAAAAACTTCTGCACAGCAAAGGATACCATAAACACAATGAAAGGACAACCCATAGAATGGGAGACAATATTTGTAAACAATGTGAGCAACTAGGGATTAATTTCAAAATTTACAAACAGCTAATGCAGCTCAGTATATAAAACAAACAATCCAAACAAAAACATGCACAGAAGATCTGAATAGACATTTCTCCAAACAAAACATACAGGTGGTCAAGAGGCACATGAAAAGATTATCAACATGTGAATCATTAAAGAAACACAAATTAAAACCACAAAGAGATATTATCTCACACTGGTTAAAATGGCCATAATCAAAAAGCCTACAAACAGTAAATGCTGGGGAGGGTGCCACTTCATTTCAGTTCAGTCACTCAGTCGTGTCCAACTCTTTGTGACCCCATGGACTGCAGCACGCCTGGCCTCCATGTCCATCACCAACTCCCGGAGCTTACTCAAACTCATGTCCGTTGCCATGAGATGCCATCCAACCATCTCATCCTCTGTCATCCCCTTCTCCTGCCTTCAATCTTTCCCAGCATGAGGGTCTTTTCAAATGAGTCAGCTCTTCACATCAGGTGGCCAAAGTTTGGAGTTTCAGCCTCAACATCAGTCCTTCCAATGAATATTCAGGACTGATCTCCTTTAGGATGGACTGGTTGGATCTCCTTGCAGTCCAAGGGACTCTCAAGAATCTTCTCCAACACCACAGTTCAAAAGCCTCAATTCTTCGGTGCCCAGCTTTCTTTCTAGTCCAACTCTCACATGCATACATGACCACTGGTAAAACCATAGCCTTGACTAGACGGACCTTTGTTGGCAGAGTAATGTCTCTGCTTTTTAATATGTTGTCTAGGTTGGTCATTGAGGAGAAGGCAATGGCACCCCACTCCAGTACTCTTGCCTGGAAAATCCCATGGACGGAGGAGCCTGGTGGGCTGCAGTCCATGGGGTCGCGAAGAGTCGGACACGACTGAGCAACTTCACTTTCACTTTCACTTTCCTGCATTGGAGAAGGAAATGGCAACCCACTCCAGTGTTCTTGCCTGGAGAGTCCCAGGGATGGGAGAGACTGGTGGGATGCCGTGTATGGGGTCGCACAGAGTCGGACACGACTGAAGCGACTTAGCAGCAGCAGCAGCAGGTTGGTCATAAGTTTTCTTCCAAGGAGTAAGGGTCTTTTAATTTCATGGCTGCAGTCACCATCTGCAGTGTTTTGAAGCCTAAAAAAATAAAGTCAGCCACTGTTTCCACTGTTTTTCCATCTATTTGCCATGAAGTGATGGGATCAGATGCCATAATCTTTGTTTCCTGAATGTTGATCTTTAAGCCAACTTTTTCACTCTCCTCTTTCACTTTCACCAAGAGGCTTTTTTAGTTCTTCTTCACTTTCTGTCATAAAGGTGGTGTCATCTGCATATCTGAGGTTATATTATTTTTCCTGGCAATCGTGATTCCAGCCTGTGCTTCATCCATCCCAGCATTTCGCATGATGTACTCTGCATATACATTAAATAAGCAGAGTGACAATAAACAGCCTTGACATACTCCTTTTCCTATTTGGAACCAGTCTGTTGTTCCATGTCCAGTTCCTTCATGACCTGCATACAGATTTGTCAAGAGGCAGGTCAGGAGAGGGTATGGAGAATAGAAGAACCTCCTACACTGTTGTGGGAATGTAAATTGGTACAGCCACTATGGAGAACAGTATGAAGATCCCTTAAAAACTTAAAAATGGAGCTAGCACATGATCCAACCATCCCCATCCAGGGCATATATTCAGAGAAAACTCTAGTTTGAAAGGATATGTGTACCCCAATGTTCATTACAGTGCTGTTTACAATAGCCAAGACATAGAAGTAACCTAAATGTCTGTTAACAGATGAATGGATAAAGACAATTCAGAACATATTTATAATGGAGGATTTGTTGCTATTCAGTCATTTAGTCATGTCCAACCCTTTGCGAGCCCATGGACTGCAGCATGCCAGGCCTCCCTGTCCTTCATTATCTCCCAGAGCTTGCTCAAACTCATGTCCATTGGGTAGCCATCCAACCATCTCATCCTCTGTCATCCCCTTCTCATTCTGCATTCAACCTTTCCCAGCATCAGGGTCTTTTCTAAAGAGTCAGTTCTTTGCATCGGGTGGCCAAAGTATTGGAGTTTCAGCTCCAGCATCAGTCCTTCCAATGAATATTCAGGACTGATTTCTTTTAGGATGGATTGCTTTGCTCTTATTGCAGTCCAAGGGACTTCATACCCAAAGTTTGCTCTAAGATCTTTATATCCGGTATGATTGGGCTACTTCCAAAGATACCAGAACTATGATTCATTGGAAAATGAGTGTCCAATGATTATGATTGTCATTGCAAAAGACCCTGATGCTGGGAATGATTGAAAGCCAGAGGAGGAGGGGATGACAGAGAATGAGATGGTTGGATGGCATCACCAAGTCAGTTCAGTTCAGTTCAGATGCTTAGTCATGTCTGACTCTTTGCAACCTCATGGACTGCAGGATGCCAGGCTTCCCTGCCCATCACCAACTCCCAGAGCTTACTCAAACTCATGTCCATCGAGTATATGACAACATCTGGTCCCATCACTTCATGGCAAATAGATGGGAAATCAATGGAAACAGTCACAGACTTTATTTTCTTGGGCACCAAAGTGACTGACTCCATGGACATGAGTTTGAGCAAGCTCCTGGAGTTGGTGATGGACAGGGAAGCCTGGCATGCTGCAGTCCATGGGGTAGCATAGAGTCAGACACGATTGAGTGACTGAACTGACTCACTGAAAGAGTTCCGTTGCTGTCTAGAAGGGAGAATTTGGGAGGATGTAATATGAGTGAGTCTTCTGTCTCATAGAATGAATGTGGATAGTAGCAAACAAATAACTTTTTTAAGAAAAATTATGAACTCTGTTTATTTACAAAAATCACTTGTGTAAAAAGTTTTAAATGAGTCATCTTTGCATATATGAACTTTATCAGTAGAAAATTCTGGACACAGTTACATTCTTATTTTTGTTCCTCAGCCTCCACTTTAATAGACAGAAATATTACTACTATACTTAGTAGTAAATGAACATTTAGATAGTATTACCTTTTCAAATTCTTGCACTAGAAATTTTAGGAAATGAAAAAAAAAATCATTGATTTTTCCTGAGGTCTTAAATGTAATATAAATATTCTTATATAAATAAAATGTAATTCAGAAAGAAAAAAATGCATTATTTAGGAAACGTGAGGGAGTCATAAAGTCATTGAAATGCCTGTAAGTAATGTGGTAGGATGAGAATAAGACAATGTGTGGTGATGATTGTTACTAATGTTATAGCATCGTTATTCATAATGGATAAAAAGTAGAAAAAACCTGAAAGTCACTTAACTGAAGAGGGGATCTGCAAAGTGTATTGTATCTTTAAAATGAAATATTATTGTCCCAAAATGATGAAACAAAATACTGATAAGTGGAACAACATGGATGCAACTTGAAAACATTATTTTCAAGGAAAGAAGCCTGACAGGAAAATAAACAAATAAACAAATGAACAAAACATATGAGAACAAAAAAAGGTATCACATGATTCTGTTTGTATGAGACATCCGTAATAGGAAACCACATAGAATTAGTGGTTGCTGTGGGCTAAGGAAGGAGAACTGACGGGTAGCAGGTGGGGGGTTCTTATTGAAGTAATGAAAACATTCTGGATTTAGAGACTGGAGATAACTGAACAATCTTGAAAGTATAATTAAAAAACAATAAAAACAAGAACTGCATACTTACATAAGAAAGAGCATATGGTCAAAGTGTAGCAATATTTCTAAATGTATTGAAGGAGACTGTTTCAAAGACAAAATGACCAATCCAAAGGAGCTGAAAATGACGGCGGGAGGATCTTTTTGAGTTTCATTAGGTTTCCTCTTTGACTGGACAAGGAGGAGAAAGTTTCAGGGTAACTGTGAAGCACACCATACAAACAAATTGCTATTTTCTTCTACCATAGATCAATTTGGCAGCAATAGTGAGGCTTCAAAACTCAGCTTTTGCAAAGTTGTTTCTGAATTCACAGGGGAATACACAGAAGCAGAAACATAATTAATGAAATGTTTGCTAACATCAAAACCCAGGGGCAGTAACTCAGGGATTTAAGTCCCCATACACCTGGTAAAATAAAAGACCATCTACTTATTATCGTTTAGCTACCCAAGATCTACTCACTTCAGGTAGGTTTACAGGTCCTATCTTAAAGAATATAAGAGGAAATAACTTTTTGAGAAAGAAAAAATGTATTTGTAAGTGAAACATTTATGCCTACTTACTCAGTTAAATTAACTCTGCATTTATTTGCCAGAAATGATTTTGATTTCTCTGATTGGGAACCATCTTCCTGAACTTGTTAATAACCACAGTATGACTTCTTAATGATTTTATTTTCTTGTTGGCTCACAAAAAATCTTTTACTCCTTTTATCATTGGATAAGTGTATACATGAATTGAAGGTTTGTTTCATTTTGTTTAAAAAATAATACAACCACCACAGTAAAAATAAAAACTTTCAAATTAATTCTCATGTGAAAAAACGTCGTATCTATTTAGGCTTAAGGAAGAAGTTCATTAAATGCATTCTATTCTCATATACATCAAAAACATATACAAGTCAAGAGGGAGGTGATATATTTATAATAGTGGCTGAGTTGCTTTGCTACATGGCAGAAACCAACACAACACTGTAAAGCAGTTTTACTCCAATTAAAAAAATAGGCATAGCAAACACGACACACACACAAAGATACATACACGAGAGAGGGTATGTGTCTCTCAGAAGAATTTATTGTCTCTCGTCTAATTTCCATTTTATAATATTACAGCCCATTTAAAATCCAAACAGATGCAAATGTGTTCTATTGTTTTCAATTCCTTTTAGATCTTTTCTTTCACTCATCAAGCGACTTGATTTTTGACAACTATCTCTGCAAAGGGGTAATGAGTATTATGACAGATCAATAATAAATTACTAGGAATAAAGGCTGATAATAATACTTAAATGTTTCACTATTAAATACAACATAAAACTAGTAACAAAATAGTGATCATTATTATTAGTCAGTGACAGAGTCATTATTTCAGGAATTAATACAAATATTCTTAAGCCAATCATGTAGTGAGAAACATTAAAGCTGTAATCCCATTTTGTTTCCATGTAAATACTTTCAAGTGGAGAGAATCCTTAGCCCTGTCTACAGCTCAGCATCTCTAATACATTAGAGTCTTGTTCATATTATTTTGAAGAGGAAAAGAGAGATCAGTTCAGTTCAGTTCAGTCACTCAGTCATGTCCAACTCTTTGCGACCCAATGAATTGCAGCACGCCAGGCATCCCTGTCCATCACCAACTCCCAGAGTTCACTCAGACTCATGTCCATCGAGTCAGTGATGCCATCCAGCCATCTCATCCTCTGTCATCCCCTTCTCCTCCTGTCCCCTATCCCTCCCAGCATCAGAGTCTTTTCCAATGAGTCACCTCTTCGCATGAGGTGGCCAAAGTACTAGAGTTCCAGCTTTAGCATCATTCCTTCCAAAGAAATCCCAGGGCTGATCTCTTTTAGAATGGACTGGTTGTATCTCCTTGCAAGTCCAAGGGACTCTCAAGAGTCTTCTCCAACACCACAATTCAAAAGCATCAATTCTTCGGCGCTCAGCCTTCTTCACAGTCCAACTCTCACATCCATACGTGACCACTGGAAAAACCGTAGCCTTGACTAGACGGACCTTTGTTGGCAAAACAATGTCTCTGCTTTTCAATATGCTATCTAGGTTGGTCATAACTTTCCTTCCAAGGAGTAAGCGTCTTTTAAATTCATGGCTGCAGTCACCATCTGCAGTGATTTTGGAGCCCAAAAAATAAAGTCTGACACTGTTTCCCCATCTATTTCCCATGAAGTGATGGGACCAGATGCCATGATCTTTGTTTTCTGAATGTTGAGCTTTAAGCCAACTTTTTCACTCTCCACTTTCACTTTCATCAAGAGGCTTTTTAGTTCCTCTTCACTTTCTGCCATAAGGGTGGTGTCATCTGCATATCTGAGGTTATTGATATTTCTCCCAGCAAACTTGATTCCAGCTTGTGTTTCTTCCAGCCCAGCATTTCTCATTATGTACTCTGATATAAGTTAAATGATCAGGGTGACAATATACAGCCTTGACGTACTCCTTTTCCTATTTGGAACCAGTCTAAATTAATTCAAATATATCCATTGAGATAAAAATATCAGACTCTGACATGACCTTGTAGGAAGTAATATGCCTCATAAATGACATAATAGATTTGATTCAGTTTCTCAGCAGTCTATTCTAGGCGATTTTTGTTATTGGGTAATATATACCTGAAGAAGTATTAGTCACTCAGTCATGCTGGACTCTTTGTGCCCCCTAGAACTATAGCCCACCATCCTCCTCTGTCCACAGAATTCTTCAGACAAGAATACTGGAGTGAGTAGCCATTCCCTTCTCCAAGGGATCTTCCTGACTTTGGGATCAAACCTGGGTCTCCCATGTTGCAGGCAGATTCTTTATTGTCTGAACCAACAAAGAAGCCCCAATAGATAGCTTTGCCTCTTTAAAGAGCGGGCACTTGACTGGATGCTTTTCTGAATACAAAAACCAATTATAGAAAGAAATGTGTTCTGTCTTATGATATTTTGCAGATGTGCAAAAGTGTTACCTATCCATGTATCTTTGTTATTTATTTTTTAAAATATTTTTCTAAGAGTATAGACAAGAACAAAGAGGAATGGACAGAGATAATTGCTCCTCCATGAATGAATTCATTTTCTTGGGAATTACTGAGAAGACTGAGAACAAAGTGACCCTATTTACCTTGTTTCTCCTTGTTTATCTCATCAGTCTTCTGGCAAATCTTGGAATGATAACCCTGATTAGGATGGACCCCCAGCTGCACACACCCATGTACTTTTTCCTCAGCCACCTCTCCTTCTGTGACCTCTGCTATTCCACAGCCACTGGCCCCAAGATGTTGGTGGACCTATTTGCCAAGAACAAGTCAATCTCTTTCTGTGGCTGTGCTCTGCAATTCTTGGTCTTCTGTATCTTGGCAGATTCTGAGTGTCTCCTGCTGGCAGTGATGGCCTATGACCAGTACAAGGCCGTGAGCAGCCCCTTGCTCTATGTGGTCAGCGTGTCCAGCGGGGCGTGCTCTCTGCTTGTGGCTGGGATTTACCTGGTGGGAAATGGCACCATTTGGCAGATGCTCTGATACACACGACATTAGCAATCCACTTACACTTTTGTGGGTCAAATGAGATTAACCACTTCTTCTGTGACTTACCTCCACTCTACCTTCTTTCCTGCTCTGATACACAGGTCAATGGATTGACAGTATTTATTGTTTTTGGAGTTATTGAATTGAGCTCAATTTCAGGAGTTCCTGTCTCTTATTATTATATCATCCTTGCAGTCTCAAAGATCCATTTTGCTGAGGGGAGGTTCAAAGCTTTCTCCACCTGCACCTCCCACCTAACTGCTGTGGCAATTTCCCAGGAAACTATGCTTTTTATGTACTTTGGGCCAAGTTCACTCTACTCTTTAGATCAAGACAAAATGACCTCATTGTTTTACACCCTTATGATTCCCATGTCAAATCTTCTGATTTATAGCCTATGGAACAAGGATGTGAAAAATGCCTTAGGAAAACTAAAAAGAAAAGGTGGCTTCAAAGATTTATATCACACATATGCACACACATATAGTAATTACTTTTGCAAAATTATACAGTATGACACATGAGAAATATAATTTTATCAAGTTATTTAATAAATGAGTAGCTATACTAAAGTTCAGCCATAGGGAATTGTTGCAGTTTTCAAAACTTGTCATGCTTCATTGTATGTCTTGACCTTATCTATGAAACTTTCTCTGTGCAAAACTTCCTGGCTCTTCAAATTCTATCATTTTTGTGTGTATCCATTCATTCAAACATTATTATTTCAAGTATATTATTATTTATCAACTAATTATTCTTTGTCTGCCTCTAAGTGCTTTACATTTCTTGAAAAACTCATTAGTTTGTATAAAAATGGACCTTGTAATCTAGATGAATAAAGAAACATTTATTAACTAACCACACATACAATTCATAATAAAGTTTAAGACTTTCATCAATTAAAAAAACAGGGTTAAAAATCTAGGAACAAATGTCAAAACATAGTGTGCAGAAGAAAGGTTTTCTTGAATGGAGATATTTTTTTTTTTTTTATTCTTCCAATTTTATTTTATTTTTAAACTTTACATAATTGTATTAGTTTTGCCAAATATCAAAATGAATCCACCACAGGTATACATGTGTTCCCCATCCCGAACCCTCCTCCCTCCTCCCTCCCCATACCATCCCTCTGGGCCGTCCCAGTGCACCAGCCCCAAGCATCCAGCATCGTGCATCGAACCTGGACTGACAACTCGTTTCCTACATGATATTTTACATGTTTCATTGCCATTCTCCCAAATCTTCCCACCCTCTCCCTCTCCCACAGAGTCCATAAGACTGTTCTATACATCAGTGTCTCTTTTGAATGGAGATATTAATTGTCAGATCCAAAAATAAATTTGGGAAGGAAATGATTCTAGGAAGATAATTTGACACTTACAGAGGTCTTGAGTTGAGCAGCTGTATACCTTTCCAGGGGATTCCCAGTGGCTCAGTGGTAAACAATCTGCCTGCCAATGCAAGTGATGCAGGATCTTGGATTCAATCCTTGGGGCAGGTAGAGCCCCTGGAGTAGGAAATGGCAACTTGCTCCAATACTCTTGCTTGGAAAGTTCCATGTACAGAGGAGCCTGGCAGGCTGTGGTCCCTGGGGTCACAAAGAGTTGGATGTGACTGAATACACAGATGCACACATACACACAGCTTTTTAGAATTAAGAAATCCAAAACTGAAAGCAATTTAAAGTGCCTTGGTAAATTGCTTAGTTTTCCTTAATAATTAGCTATCAACTCCTCCTCTTCTTAGCTTTGATTAAATGTTCCTTTTTATAGTTCACAGACAACCATTTCCTTTAATCATTCTATTTGATATTGTCCTGTTTGTGAAATCATGGCCTACAGTATGAGATTGTGAACAACCTTTGCTCAAGGATTCTACATTCTGTCTGTATTATCCAAAGCACTTACCTAATGTTTGGGACACAAATGGAGAACGAGAGAGAGAGAGAACAAAGCAAAGAAAAAGGAGTAGATAAAAAGAGTAGATAACATTTTTGAGTGTTTATTAGACATCAATAATTAACAAAATAAAATTTAACTGAAGATATAGTATGTGCCTTGAATACATATATGTAATAAATTTTAAGAAAGAATATAAAATGGCTGTGAATACTAGGGTGCTTATCTATAAAGAAGATACACATCACACTAGAAGTAAAGAGCATTCATCTGTATACATTCTTAATATGTATCTATTTTGTGGGTTTCTGCTCTAGAATCTGATGCTAAAGCACTGAATCAGCATGTCTAAACAATACAGATATATTTGAAGAAGCATGTAAAATTCATGTACTTATTTATTACAGTTGCAAAAGTTAGAAAACCACTGTTTCTTAGATTTTCTAGCTATCATTGTAGAGTGTCTTTGTGCAAAAACATTTCAGAATGTAATTAAAGCCCAAGAAGATTCTCTGGCTTCCACAGGGGGACTTGTGAGAAACTGACCTCTTACACAGAATCACACTGGAAAGAATTTATGAAGAATTGTTTTTTTAAATAAAAGACTTCAGGGGTTTTCACCTCTGGTATGTTTTCTCAGTTTACACACAATATTTTAGAACTGTTATTTATGAGGAGAAACATGGTAGAAATCATTTTTTGAGATATATTGTCCAAGAAACAGAGAAGGCAATGGCAGCCCACTCCAGTGCTCTTGCCTGAAAAATCCCATGGACAGAGGAGCCTGGTAGGCTGCAGTCCAGGGGGTCGCTAAGAGTCGGACATGACTGAGCGACTTCACTTTCACTTTTCACTTTCATGCATTGGAGAAGGAAATGGCAACCCACTCCAGTGTTCTTGCCTGGAGAATCCCAGGGATGGGGGAGCCTGGTGGGCTGCCATCTATGGGGTCGCACAGAGTCGGACACGACTGAAGTGACTTAGCAGCAGTCCAAGAAAATAGAGTGTTGGTGGATTCTTGCTAATTCAGAGAATATAAATGTGTAATCTGGTTAGGTAATCTCTCTCTTTTTGACTGCCCTGTATCAGAGCATCTAAAGATTCATTTATCTACATACTGGCTGTTATTATGAGATCTAGTGGATGTGAACTAAAGGCAAGAATATTTTAAGTCCTATAAATGGAATTATAAAATTAAAAATTGACTTATTCAATTGTCTGAAGGCCTCCCACCTCAATTTACCAATATCTCCCTGGAAGGAACTTGTACATATAGATACACCTCAGCTTTTGTGACCATCCTAAGGATATGGTAAAGAATCTGCCTGGAATATGGGAGACCTGGGTTTGATCTCTGGGTCAGAAAGATTCCTTGGAGAAGGGAATGGCTACCCATTTCAGTATTCTTTCCTGGAGAATACCATAGACATAGGTTCCTGGTGGGTTATAGTCCATGAGGTCACAAAGAGTCTGACATGACTGAGTGACTAACACTTTAAGGGTCGACATGTCTCCAGATCATCTGACTCTGACAGACAGTAAGACCTTCATTCAAGAATGTCACAGAAAATTTAAACCATATCAAACACTTTCCCAACCATGACAGTATATAACTGGAAATCAGTTAAAGAAATGTTTTAAAATTTGCAAATGTATGGAGATTAAACATATCCCTGAACAACCAGTAGTTCAGAGAAGAAATCAAAAAAGAATTAAAAAATATACTGAGACAAATGGAAATAGAAAAATGTCATGCCAAAAATTAGAGGACAATAACAAATTACAACAAACACAGCTTTAAGAGAAAAGTTTGTAGTGAAAAAATGCTTACATTTAAAAAAAAAAAAAAAGCTAGACCTTTTATACCCCAAGGAACTCAAAAAGGAGAACTTTGAGCTTTAAGCTAACGTTTTCACTCTCCTCTTTCACTTTCATCAAAAGGCTCTTTAGTTCTTCTTCCCTTTCTGCCATAAGGGTGGTGTCATCTGCATATCTGAGGTTATTGATATTTCTCCCGGAAATCTTGATTCCAGCTTGTGCTTCTTCCAGCCCAGCGTTTCTCATGATGTACTCTGCATATAAGTTAAATAAGCAGGGTGACAATATACAGCCTTGACGTACTCCCTTTCCTATTTGGAACCAGTCTGTTTTTCCATGTCCACTTCTAACTGTTGCTTCCTGACCTGCATACAGATTTCTCAAAATGCAGGTCAGATGGTCTGGTATTCCCATCTCCTTCAGAATTTTCCACAGTTTATTGTGACCCACACAGTCAAAGGCTTTGGCATAGTCAATAAAGCAGAAATAGATGTTTTTCTGAAACTCTCTTGCTTTTTTGATGATCCAGCGGATGTTGGCAATTTGACCTCTGGTTCATGTGCCTTTTCTAAAACCAGTTTGAACATCTGGGATTTCACAGTTCACGTATTTTGAAGCCTGGCTTGGAGAATTTTGAATAAACTCTTCAGATTTTCTGAAATCTGTATTAGCTTAGAAAGGGCAAAATCTCTAAATTGAATATGACCAGTGTTAATAAACTATATTCAAGGACTATTTGTGAGAGACCCTTTTGATAATGGAAGTGTCATTTCTGTGGTTCTGAAAACTGTAAAAGAGTCAAATGTTTATAGAATATACAGCTACAGCTAAAGACTTAAAATTAGGCAAAGAAATATATTCCAAGATACAGTACTTGGCAATAGAAGCACTCATATAAGTCTTTGAGTGTATTATTTATGGTATTTTAGCTTTTTAAATCTCATGTGACAACTATATTCATTAAGGAGACATCATCTAAAGTCTTACCCAGGTGAAGAGTTAGTCACCTAGTCGTGTCATCTCTTTGTGACCCCATAGACTGTAGCCCGGCTGCTCTGTCCATGGGATTCTCCAGAGAAAAATACTGGAGGGGATTGCCATTCCTTCTCCAGGGCATCTTCCTGACCTAGGGATTGAACCTGGGTCTCCTGCATTGCAGGGGGATTCTTTACCATCTGAGCCACCAGGGAAGCTCCCTTACCTAGGTGAGCACAGTACTAAATATTATTAATTTAGTCAGAAATTTTCATTTCTTTTCATCTTTTATTCATCCAGCAAGTATTCATTGAAGACCAAATGTGTTTTCTAGGTAATTTTCTAGGCATTAGAGATATAAGATACAATAATAATACCAGAAATTTCTACTCTTTTGGAGTGTATAGAGGGAGAAGGAAATGAAACAAATAAATTATTGCATGTAGTTAATGTATCATCTGTTTCTAAGCAAAAAAATATATTGTTAATGGGATAAAGAGTGATTGTCTCATTATATTAGATTTTCAGAAAAGAATTTTCTTGGAAGGTGCTATTTGAGTAGGCACATACATGATTTAATAGGGGCTTCTCCAGTAGCTCAGACGGTAAAGCGTCTGCCTGCAATGTGGAAGATCTGGGTTCGATCCCTGGGTCAGTAAGTATACTGTATGTCACTGAGTTCAGTGTGAGGATTGTCATGGTTTAAAACAGACTCTACTTGAACAATCACTTATGAGCATTTGGAACAGAGCATACTATAAAGGACTTTCCTGGTGGCTCAGAAGGTAAAGCGTCCGCCTACAATGTGGGAGACCTAGGTTCGATCCTTGGGTCGGGAAGATCCCCTGGAAAAGGAAATGGCAACCCACTCCAGTATTCTTGTCTGGAAAATCCCATGGATGGAAAAGCCTGGTTGGCTACTGTCCATGGGGTCGCAAAGAGTCGGACATGACTGAGCAACTTCACTATCTATCTATCTATACTATAGAGGGCTTCCTAGGTGGCACTAGTGATAAGGTACCTGCAGGAGACATAAGCAGTTCTGGCTCAGTCCCAGCGTCTGGAAGATCCTCTGGAGGAAGGCATGGCAACCAAGTCCAATATTCTTGCCTGGAGAATCCCATGGGCTGAGGAGCCTGGTGGGCTACAGTCCAGGGTCCAAAGAGTCAACAGAGTGAAGTGACTTAGCACACAGCACGCACGTGCTATAGAGAGAAAGGATGATGATGTGTGGAAGGGATAGGTAGATAGGACTCTGTGATGCCCACAGGTAGAAACTATTTTTAAAATAGTGACAGAAGGGAAAGCTAGGAAATGATGACTATGAACTTTCTTAGTTCATTGAATTGGCTAAAGTAAAACAAGATCCAAAAGGGCAATAGTAGGCAATACAACTGAAAGGATGAATGTAAGAAACAGTCTGTGCTCAGCTGTACCATCAACCAGAAAGATGGAACACAGCTTATGGGTCACAACAGCTGTGTAAAGCACAGATTTACAAACAGCCAGGAAGCAGTGATGTACCAACAATACTAAAAATTAGTTTTATTTTTTTTAAGAATTGTGTGTGGTTTAGGAGGAAAGAGAGAGAAATGGAAGTCACATACCCTCCTTCCCTGTGTGTCTCTGTGTATCTTTTTCTGTCTCTTATAAGGACACTCTCATTGGATTTGGGATTCACTTTACGCTCATCTTGACTCTTACCTTAATTATATCTGCAAAGATCTTATTTCCAAATAAGGTGACATTCTGAGTTCTGGGTGACATGGATATTTGGGAGACACTATTCATCCACAGCTCTTCCATGCTGGCTCAGAAGTTGAAGAATTTCCCTGAAATGTAGGAAATCCAGGTTCAGACCCTGGGTCAGGAAGATCCCCTGGAGAAGGCAATGGCTACCCACTCCATCATTCTTTCCTTGAGATTTCCATGGACAGAATAACCTGGCAGGCTACAGTCCGTGGGGTGGCAAAGAGTCAGACATGACTGAACAACTCACAGTTTCACTTATCATACACCCACAACACACATCATTTTACACATGATATACAGCTATTTTATTTGACACTGAACTGAACAAAAACTAAGAGATCAAATAGCCAATTCATGGCTCTAAATTTATGATCTAGTGAGTTGACTACATAATTTGAGTCTTCATCTCTACAAGAAGATTTAATCAACACTATGTAATGATCAAATTTCTTTTGGACATACAGATCTTCAACCAAATTGTATTCAGTGATTCATTAATTTCCTGACACTCTCTTTCACATCTTTGTTCCTGAGGCTATAGATCAGAGGATTCAGCATGGGACTCACCACTGTATAAAATACAGAACCTACTTTGACCGTGAGCCATGAGTTTTTGGAGCTGGGTACACAATAAAGGAACAGGACAGTCCCATGGAACGTGGCGATGGCGGTCAGATGGGAGGCACAAGTAGAGAAGGCTATTTGGCACCCCCCAGCAGAGGGCATTTTTATGATAGTGACAAAAATGGACATATAAGTAGTGAGGACAATTGCCAGGCTGCTTACCTCATTGAATATGGCAATGGCAAAACAGAGCACTTGGCTGATGAAGGGGTCAGAGCAGGAGATGGAGACAATGACAGAGTGCTCACAGAGGAAATTATTTATGATGTTAGGCCCACAGAAGGATAATGCCAGGAGAAAACAGGTGAGTGTCAGGGAGGAGACTATATCCCATGTGCAGGGACTAGCCACTAACGATGCACAGAGCTTTGGGGACATGACCACTGTGTAGAGTAGAGGCTTACAAATGGCCACAAATCGGTCATAGACCATCACTGCCAACACGAATGCCTCTGCCACTGCAAACATACAAGCTGAGAAGAATTGCATGATGCATCCTGTGAATGAGACGGTTCTGTCTTCCACACCAAATTCTGCAAGAGTTTGGGTGTAACTGTGGTGGAATAGCAGAAATCAACAAAGGACAAGTGACTGAGAAACAAGTACACGGGGGTGTGGAGTTTGGCACTGATCCTGATGATGGTGATCATGCCCAGGTTCCCCACCACGGTGACTGCATAGACGGTGAGGAAAGCCAGGAACAAGGGAACCTGGAGGTCAGGATATTCTGAGAAGCCCAAGAGGGTGAACGTGGCTCCTGCACTCCGATTTCCTTCAGCAAACCACAAAATTGTTGTTGGAGAAAATCTGAGACAGTGATAATAAAATGATAACAATGATAATGATGACATTTATCATGCAGCAGACATTGTATTAAAATATTGGTACATTAGTTTTGACCACTAAATAAGACTTATGAATTTCAAAACAACTGGTCTCATATTTTACAAAAGGAAATGGAAGTATATATGAGTTAAGACACTTGTTTGAATTAACACAACCTGCTAGTGATGAGTTAGGTTTGAAGTTGATCATGAGTGACAGAAATTGAATTTCATGTAGAGTTAGAAATGTTTTCTATAGTGTTGCAGAAAAACATGTTTTTCATAGTTCCACCATTCTGAAGGTCTGTGCTGTTTAGTGGGAGTAACATAACAATAAATGAAAACATAGCACTCAAATTTATTTTAAAAAGCAGGAGGAGTAATATTTTTAGAGGTCGTAGGACTTCTATCATTATATTCAAACTGAAGATCATCAAAAAGGCAGAGGTCATGAGTCACCACAAGAATCTTCACATTTTAGAAAACATAAATGAACATTGAAGGAAGTAAAGCTCTATCTTCAAGTTTTCCAATGCTTCCAGTTTGATGCTAAAATTATTGGCTTTGTGTTCAATGCAGCGACCTGGTAAAGCAATGAAGTTGTATTACAATTTGTAGTACCCTCACTTTTGTTTTCTTTCCTATTTGACTATCATTTGTCTCACATACTGCCACTGATGCTTTCAATATAGTCTTTTAAATTCTTTGATCAATATCTCTTAACTTGCTATCAATATTTTTAATCTAATAAATGTATTAGGAATATTATACATTTAAATCGTTATAGAATATCTGAATTACAGAGTAACTTAAAATATATTTTGCTCAACTCTTTCACACTCTATACTGTTTCTCAAGAAAATCAGAAAATATGGTAATAAACACAAGTGGTTACATTATCACCCTCAAAACTTCTGGTGACAGGAATATTGAGTTTGATTAAAACTACAGGTGATAATCTTGCTTTGAGTCATACAATCATTATTGTGCACATTATTTTGAGAAAGCAAAAGCATCTTGTACTGGTAAGCAGTTTATAACAACAGAAGTATACTTATTTAGCAAAGATTTTTAAATAAATTAACCAACAACAAGCACACATCTGAAATATTCATTAATAAAGGGACTATTTGTTTGAACCTCATAAACACAGATGCAATTTTAGTTTTGTCTGACCATGTGAAGGGAGAAATAATTCACTATTTCTTGAATAGCTTTATGGTACTTTTGACACTCAAAAAATGTATTTCCTATATGCAGAAAAGGGAATGAGTGGGAAGTGGAAAAGAGTTAGTGACAGACAGACTGGCACAATGAAAGAAGTAAAGAGTTGGAAACATAAATTTAACTTCAGTTCCAAGCTTTGGCATTTACTGTATGATCTTTGGTGAATCACTCAGATTTTATGAGCCTCAACTTCTTTATCAGTAATAATGATATGATATTTTATAGGTATATAAGTATTAAGTTAGGAAATGGCATTAATATAATTTGCACAATCTTACAGTTATGCAGTTCAAAATATATAGGTTTTCCCACCCTCATCCATTTTAATTCTTAATACTCTGAATAATTGGTATTATTTTTAAATGTATTATTTTAAACAATCTAAGAAACAGATCAAGGTTCAAAGTTGGCAGCAGCAAAACTGCAGGAACAATTTGTGATGTCAAAGAGTAGCTCAACTCTTTTTCTGAATTTCCTCTTGACCCTGTTCATGTTAATTCATCAATCACTATCCTTCAGTAAATTGTTTCTGTTTCCCCTGTGTTTTCTCATTATTATCTGACTCTTATTAATCATCCCTTTTTAATATCACAGTCACCTAGGCTCAGCCAACTTCCCTGTGATGCTGCTAACCTGCACTGTGAGAAAATCAATTTCTTCTCTTCTTGATTACTGTGGTTGTTATGACACTTTCTGACTCTTAAAACTTTAATTTCTCCCTACTAACTAACTTATCAAATCTAAATTTCTCAGCTCAGTTTTACGTAAACCCTTATCCTAGCTATATTCTCCAGTTTTCAACCTTCTCTGCTCATGTCAGTATTCTCAGAATATAATTTCCTCTTTTTCTTACATACTGATGCAGCACTTGAACAAGACATAAAACATTTCATGAAAATTACTATCATGAGGACACTTTTCCTTTTCACTTCAGCCATATTTTCCACACCCTTGACATACTTGAAGACATTACTGTCAGAAAAATGGAATTGTATATTATGGTATTTATTATTATTTTATGCATATTATTCTTATCTTCTTTTGACTCAATTTTGAGGTGTTGAGGAATTACCAGGCATTATAACAGTCTTTTTAAAAATTTCATTGTGACTACTCTGCTAAGCACAGTGTGGATATCCTCAGAGCAAAAGTCAGGATGATACCCCAGTGAAGGGGGAGGATATCAAAGCTCAGCCCTCAGGAAAATGGACTCAGGAGACATTATCACACAAAGACTGACAAAGAGTGTCCACTGCTTTAGGGGTTTCAGGATCTCAGAGTTCCCCAAAGGAGAGAAAAGAAACAAGTTAGATCATCCCGCCTGAAACCAACTTACCCCAAGATTCCATTTCTACTATTAATTGTCTCCAGGGCAGTTCCCACTCAGAATTCAAACATCATGTAAAACATTAAGGAGTTAATCAATATAGCAGGAGCCCACAAAAATTCAATGTGACTGGAATATACTTCTTTCTTAATATCCAGAAAAACTCAGAGAAAGGAAGAAACAGAGAGAGAGAGATTTGGAAGCTGAATCTGATTCCTATGAACAAAATGTAGGGCTTATGTATGCTCCCATGACCTTGGGGATTTAGACCCCAGAGAAGATTTCTTGAGCTATTTATTTTTATATCACATATCAAGAAATTAGCTTGAATGCTTTTTTTATGTGGCAACTTGCAAGAAGGTAGTTTTTTTTTTTTTTCTAAATCACTGGAAATGGCACCTCAAATAGTCTATTTCATGAATTTCTTTTAAAAATAATTATTAAAAAATACATGAACTGAATAAGAAAACTTGGTGACTACAGTAAAACCCAAAATGAAAGATAAATAAGCTAAAATGAAACTGTTCAGAGATATTGTGAAGTGAAGTGAACTCGCTCAGTCGTGTCTGACTCTTTGCGACCCCGTGGACTGTAGCCGGCCAGGCTCCTCTGTCCATGGGATTCTCCAGGAAGAATTCTGGAGTGGGTTGCCATTTCCTTCTCCAGGGGATCTTCCCAACCCAGGGATTGAACCCTGGTCTCCCGCATGGCAGGCAGATGCTTTATCCTCTGAGCCACCAGGGAATTCCCTCAGAGATATTAACTGCTATTATATATATTTACTTTGCGATTTTTCTTTCCCATTTTGTGTATGAAGTGCATTTGTTGCTTAACCTAAATAAATATTATTGTCTTCAGAAACAGTGATGTTCTTTACCGAAGCTAAATTGTGTTTTCTTCTAAATATAAGCAATCCACACTTCCTAGCTTATACAATTAAATAATACAGTCCTTAAAAATGGCAAACGCATTTTGGAAACTTGTTTAAGTCTCCAAAACCTCTGAATGTCAATCTACTGGTTCTACTACAGTGAAATATCACACAGTTAGACCACTGGCTTGCCTGGTGGCTCGGTGGTAAAAAAAAAAAAAAAATCAGCTGCAATGCAGGAGACAGAGATTCTACCCCTGCCTGGAGTCGGGAATAGCACTTGGTGAAGGCAATGGCCACCCACCCCAGTATTCTTGCCTGGGAAATCTGTTGGACATAGGAGCCTGGTGGGCTACAGTCCATGGATACACAAAAGATTTGGACACAGTTTAGCAACTAAACAGCAGCAACAAATGCTTTCCCTAGGCTCCTGACAACCTGACTAACACTTGCCAGACTCTACCAGGAACCCATAACACACCAGAGGCTGTTTCCTACCAGGCATAGAATTATTGTACATAGTATGGTCTCGATCCAAAATCCCACAAGTCTGCATGGTTATTCTCTCACTGAGACAGGCTTGAGTTCCACAGTGCATCTTCCCCCCATTGCTGACACCTCTGTACCCTGGACTAGCTTTGGAGCCAGTATCTACACCCTGGTCACCCAGAGCTAGCAACCTTGTTGGATATTAGTTCTCCAGGCTGCACAACAAATTGCCACCAACTTCGAGGTTTCAACTGCTATCACAGTTTCTGTAGCATAATAGTCTGGGAAGCGTAACTTCATAAGATACTGCTAAGCTATTTTCAAAGTTATTTAACCCTTATCTGAAATGCATAAGCATTTAACTTGCTCCACATTTTCACCAGTATTTGAAATTCTTATTCATTTTAGCTATTCTAAAGGGAGTACAGTAGTTTCTCCTTGTGGTTTAAGTTTTAATTTTAATAAGAATGTCATTGATGACTAGCTATACTTAGTATTTTTTCACATGTTTGTGTGTTCTGTTTTGTCAAATGTGTGCTCAGATAGTTCATCAAAACTTTAAGTAGGCTTTTTTCTCATATTGAGTATAAAGACTTCCTCTGTATGTTTTACATTGAAATCATTTATCAAATATATTTTTCAAATACTTCCTCACAATCTATGGCTTGTATTTTCACTTTATTATTGGTGTCATTTATGCTTAAGAAACTTTTACCAAACATTTTTAATGGCAATGAAGCTCCTTTTATTGTTTTTTAAAGATCCATCCTTTTTATCTTCATTCAAAGAATTATCATCCTAACTTTTTTTTTAATCCTTTGAACAGTTTATTTTGCCATTTTCCAAACATTTCTATTTTCTCATTACATTCTATTATATTTGTACACACACACGGTGGCTTTTCCACAAGAAAGAACATTCTGCTCCTAACTTTTGAAAGATTTTTTCTGTTTTATGCTAAATATTTTTCAGTTTTCATTTTTATGTTTACATCTTTGATTCATTCATCTGTGATTCCTTGGAAAGAAAGCTATGACAATCCTAGACAGTGTATTAAAAAACAGAGGCATCACTTTGTTGGCAAAGGTCCATATAGTCCAAGTTATTGTTTTTCCAATAGTCATGTATAGATGTGAGTGTTGGACCATAAAGAAGGCTGAGTGCTGAATTGTTGCTTTCAAATTGTGGTGCTGGAGAAAACTCTTGAGAGTCCATTGAACAGCAAGGAGATCAAACCAGGTCAATCCTACAGGAGATCAACCCTGAATTCTCATTGGAAGGACTGAGGCTGAAGCTGAAGCTCCAACATTTTGGCCACCGGTTGAGAAGAGTTGACTCATTGGAAAAGACCCTGATGCTGGGAAAGGTTGAGGGCAGGCAGAGAAGTGGGCAACAGAGAATGAGATAGTTGGATAGCTTCACTGACTTAATGGACATGAGTATGAGCAAATTGATATAGTGAAGGACAGATTGCTGTCATGCATGCCTAAACACTTTAGTTTAAGACAATACTTGGTCATTGTATGATTGGAATAATTGTGTTGTTGATTGGTCACTCATATTTTATTGTTACTGTGTGTTTGATTGATTAGTTCTTGGAGTCCGTGTTGCCCTCCTGTCTTTAATTTTCCCAGACTTGTGTTTTGAAGAGGACATCATAAACAGTTTATGCCTTCTTTGTAGGAAGCTTGAACTTTCTCCTTAATCATTTTTCTTATGAGGTACATGCCAACTGTCCAAAACAGAAAAAAATAGCTTATTTCATCATATACCCATAAACTTTTAATACAATTGAATCCACTCAAAATAATTTATAAATACTACAAAAAGCAGTCATTTAAAAAAAAATTTGGTTTACATATGGTTTACAGCTATTTTACTAAACACTGATGTATGCAAAAATCAATAATCATCAATAAAATGCTATCCTGCCACAGATATACTAACTTAAAGCCTTATATTTATCAAAAGATTTGAATCATCAATTACACCACAAGAACTGAACAATCTGTAGCATAGGATATCAATTTTTTTTTTCAGAAATAAAATAATGAATTTAAAAATAGTATGTGGAGTGACAAAGTGGTTTTGTGAAAACTAATCTTGTGAATGTATTTTTTACTTCTTTGTTCCTCAAGCTGTAGATCAAGGGGTTCAGCATAGGAATCACTACTGTGTAAAACACAGAAGTCACTTTGACTGTGAGCCAAGAAGTTTTGGGGTTAGAAATGCAGTAAAGGAAAAGGATGGTTCCATGGAACATGCTGATGGCTGTCAGGTGGGAAGCACAGGTGGAGAAGGTTTTCCAGCGCCCACTTGCAGAAGGCATCCCCATAACAGTGATAAAAATGAATATATAGGACATCAGAATAATCACCAGGCTGCTCGCCTCATTGAACATGGAGATAACAGAACATAACATCTGACTGATATAGGGATCTGAGCAGGAGACAGAAACAATTACAGAGTGGTCACAGATAAAATTATGGTGCTAGACTTGCAATAGGATAATGCAAGAAGAAAATATGTGTGTCATGGAGCACACTACACCCCATGAGTAAGAGCCAGCCAACAAGAGAGCACACCAAGAGATATCACAGTGGCATAGAGCAAGGGGTTTCAGACCTCCACAATGCGGTCATAGGCCATTGCTGCTAACATGAATGTTTCTGCTACACCAAACAGGCAAGCAAAACAAAAGTGCACAATGCAACCAGAGAAAGAGATGGTTCTGTCCTCCACAATCAAATTCTCCAACAGTTTGGGTGTGATCCAACCAGTCCATTCTGAAGGAGATCAGCCCTGGGATTTCTTTGGAAGGAATGATGTTAAAGCTGAAACTCCAGTACTTTGGCCACCTCATGTGAAGAGTTGACTCATTGGAAAAGACTCTGATGCTGGGAGGGATTGGGGGCAGGAGGAGAAGGGGACAACAGAGGATGAGATGGCTGGATGGCATCACCAACTCGATGGACATGAGTCTGAGTGAACTCTGAGAGTTGGTGATGGACAGGGAGGCCTGGCGTGCTGCGATTCATGGGGTCGCAAAGAGTCAGACATGACTGAGTGACTGAACTGACAGTAGAAAAACAGAAATTGACAAAGGACAAGTGACTAAGGAAAAAGTACATGATCGTGTGGAGTTTTGAATTGACCTTGATGATTATGATCATGCCTAAATTCCCCACCACTGGAGAAGGCAATGGCAACCCACTCCAGTACTCCTGCCTGGAAAATCCCATGGGGTTGCTAAGAGTCGGACACGACTGAGCGACTTCACTTTCCCTTTTCACTTTCATGCACTGGAGAAGGAAATGGCAACCCACTCCAGTGTTCTTGCCTGGAGAATCCCAGGGACGGGGGAGCCTGGTGGGCTGCCATCTACGGGGTTGCACAGAGTCGGACACGACTGAAGTGACTTAGCAAATTCCCCATCACAGTGACTGTGTAGATAGACAAGAAAACAAGGAAAAGTGGGACACAGAGTTCTGGATATTCTGAAAAACCCAGGAGAATTAATGTGAGTATGATACTCTGATTTCCTTCTGATAGCAGGATGATTCCTGTTGAACAAAGGACCAAACATTATTCCTGAAAAGTAGAAATGAATACAAAAGAGAAACAGAGAAGGCAGAAGCTTCATATGTCTCTGGGGGAGCTGGTATATATTCTCCAGATATGGTCCTCAAACCAGCAGCAGCAGGGACGCCTAAGAATATGTTAGGAATGCAAATTCTCAAGCCCTGTCTCCAACTTCCTGAATCAAAAACTCTGGAAAGTAGCTCACAAATTGTGATTTATCCAGGCCTCCAGGTGATTTCTGATGCATGATAAATTATGAGAACCACTGAAATACAGACTATTCATGCTATCATTTAAAATTTAGCCCTTAGTATTTTCAATATACAACTAAAATATAAATTTGGAACACAAAAGAAAGTGTAAATCTCAAAATTTTGAGATGCCAAAAAGAAGCAGAGTACTTTGTTATGGTTCTAACAGTTACACTAAGGATCAATAAGATCACATGGTGTGTAAAAGGTGCCGTATAAATCTCAGTATAATTTTTTTATATTCTAGTCATATTAAAGAATTGACTTTTAATTGACAAATTAAAAGTTTGTGAATTGGCATAAATCTTAAGTTGTAACTAGTTTATGCCTTCCATCTTGTGCTTAAATTAATTATAGAATCTTATTCATGAAATAATCATGTACCTTCCATCAAAACCTCCATTAACGTTATACTGCCTCCTGGGATAATTTTTGGGTTTTTATATTGACATTTTGCTTAACATTGACTCATTCATTAATTTAATCTAATTAACTTATATTAATTATTTGTAAATGTGATTTTAGATCATCTATTTTAATATATAAGGCTTCCATAGTGGCTTAATGGTAAAGAATACACCTTCAATGTAGGAGACACGGGTTCGATTCCTGGGTGGGGAAGATTCCCTGGAGAAGGAAATGGCAACCCACCCCAGTACTGCTGTGGGCCTCTCTGGTGGCTGAGTCAGTAAATAATCCACCTGCAATGCAGGAGACCACCTGCAATGCAGGAGACCTGAGTTCAATCCCTAGGTCGGGAAGATCCCCTGGAGAAGGAGATGGCAACCCACTCCAGTATGACTTAGCAGCTAAACATTTTTGATATATATCTAAAATTATAAGTGAGTGTTAGTTGCTTTCTCGTGTCTGACTCTTTGAAAAACCATGGACTGTAGCTCATCAGGTTTCTCTGTCCATGTGATTCTCCAGGTAAGAATACTGGAGTGGATTGCCATTGCCTTCTCCAGGGGATCTTCCCAACTCAGAGATCAAACCCCGGTTTACTGAAGACAGATTCTTTACTGTCTCAGCCACCAATATATAATTAAATATATAATATAAATATATATAATGTTATGAGAAACAAAATGATATAATTTATATTTATAAATTATATATAATTATATATAATTAATTGTTATATTTATCAACAATAAATTGATACAAAATGCATTCAAGATACAGTGAAAATTACAAATTTTCTCTACCAATGAGTAAACCTCTGTTATGAGGAAGCAAACTTGGAGAAGATAGGGAAGCAAGAGCTGCAATGCCTTAAAATGAATGGCCCCGAGATACAGACATAAAACTTCAGTAAAATTAGATGGATGGTCTGCTTCATCTTTGTTTTGTCCAGATGAAGTGTCAGGCTACAGACTCAGCTCCATGAAGGCTTAGTTGATATCCACTACAAACAACCCTAGACATAAATAATATGTCATCAGAATTTTTTTTCCAATAGCAAGAGGGACTGGGCAGATACATTGTAAATATTCATTATTATTCAGGCTATTTTAACAAATGGCTTTCCTTCAACATTTGAAAATATTAGCAACACCCTGGAATATTAGGAAGACTGGAACCACTGTTTTAGTTTACTGATGCAATACTCATATCAATAACCAAAGAGACTGAAAAATTGATTTGGTGTTCAACGTTAGCAATTTCAAATGATTTTGCAGAAAATCAGTGGATTATTGGTAGGTTTGTATTCAAATTGGAACTGCTGCTGCTGCCAAGTTGCTTCAGTCGTGTCCGACTCTGTGCGACACCATAGACGGCAGCCCACCAGGGGATTTTCCAGGCAAGAGTACTGGAGTGGGGTGTCATTGCCTTCTCCGCAAACTGGAACCAGGTTTATGGAATTACAGAATTCTCTGCATCTTTGCAATTTCCCTGTTGCTCACTGCTACCACTTTCAGTAATACAAATGTTAATTGTGAAAACCACTTCATGCCATATTAGTGCAAATTAAAATGTTTCTGATCATAGAAAGGGATCATCTATAGTTTGTGGAATAATCTGTACGAGTGGTAGCTCCATCTTTTCCACTTAATTTGCAACATACAGAAAGAAACATGAACTGATATGAAACCAGATGTTCTTGATTAATTTACTGAGAATTTCTTTTTAGGATTAATGAACCTCCAGTATATTTCTTCTCGTTATTCAAACATTCTTTAAGATATTAAAAGACTTTTGGCTTGCAAAAACGGCAGTATATTTCAATGAGCATGCCAGTAAAATGGCATTTTATTTCCAGGAACATTAGAAATATTAAAAAATACAAAGAAAAATTTAGAAGCTGAATTCACAGTATAAATTCTGCCAAACTCTGGGGTCTTATATTTCCCCCCATGACCATGAATATATGAAGTACACAGAATTGTAATTGGAGTATTACTCAGTGGACCACAAGCCATTTAATTAGGTGAAACACTGTCTCTTGTGTCATTTTAGTGGATGGATTTTCTTCTAAATCATTAAAGATAATTACACCACCACATCTATCCCATGAATTACTTTTTTGATATTGAACTTTTAAAATAATAGGTATTCATCGAATAAACATAAAATGTAGACTTTGAAATATGGAAAAAATATAGAAATAATTGTTATTAACTGCATTTCAAATCCAGCATTCCAGTTTAGAGTAGAGAAATTTGGCCAGCTCTGCCTTAGGCAAAAGATAAAGATGGTCTTCGCCAGTGATGTAATGTGGATATCATTCACCATGATACAATGTTGTGAGAAAAGCTTCACTTCTGTGATAAAACCATACTGAAAATCTACAGTCCCAATTTAATGTGAGAGAATCATTAGGTAAACCCATATCCAGAAACATTCTTCAGGATACCTCACCAATATTCCTTAGAATTGTCAAAGTCAAGAAAAAACAAGAAAGGAGTGAAACACTGTTTCAGACCAGAGGATACTGAGGAGATGTGAAAACTAATCCAATGCTGCACCCGGATTACATCTCAGAAAGAAAAGAGTGTATTAGTGGGAAAAAACAAACCAGATGGAATCAAATTAAATTTAAATTTCAGTCGTTAAAATGTACCTTTAATTCTCTCTTAAATTTTATTTTACTGTGGTAATAACACAATATGAGATCTACCATCTTAAGATATTTTTAAGTGTATAATACAGTACTGTTGACTACACATATAGTTTTGTACAGCACAGCTGTGTGTCTTGCTAAATTAAAACTTCTTGACCATTGATTTGTAAATTTCTGCTTCCCTCTCCACTAGCCTCTGGTAGCTATTATTCCACTCCTTGATTCTGATATATCACATAAGTGGAATCCTACAGTATTTGTCTTTCTATGGCTGACATTTTCATTTAGCATAATGTCCTCAAGTTTCATCCATGTAGTCACATATTACACAATTTTCTTCTTTTTAAAGGTCAGGTTGTATTCTACTGTTCACATATGCACTGCATTATTTTATCCAACTATCTGTCCATAGATATTTCAGTGGTTTCCACTCCCTGGCTATTGTGAATGGTTCTACAGTGAATGTGGGAATGCTAACATATTTTTAAAAGCTTGACCTCAAATTTTTAGGATAATACTCATAAGCAGGATTTCTGGATCATGTACAGTTCAATTTTCAACTTAATAAAGAACCTCTATACCATTTTCCACAGCAGCTGCAACATTCTGCATTCCTACTAACAATGTACAGTGAGGTGTGATGAAAACTGAAATATCTTTGCAACTTATTTTTTAAATTAAAAATTATATAATTTATTCTTAAAATGTCATCATTCACATTAGTAGTCCCATTTTATTATATCTCCAATACTACAAACAGCTCTGCTTTATGCCAACATACTATCAATTCTGAACTGAAAAAGTGTAAATGAAATAAGTAGCTCTCAATATCCCCACTTTGCATCATTTTGCTACATTTGCCAGACTTTGCTTTTAGTATCTGTGACTGTCAATGTGTTGGGGCCAGGTTGAGGGGTAGTTTTGGGGAGTAGTAAGCAATGCTGGGAGGGATTGGGGGCAGGAGGACAAGGGGACAACAGAGGATGAGATGGCTGGATGGCATCACTGACTCATTGGATGTAAGTCTGAGTGAACTCTGGGAGTTGGTGATGGACAGGGAGGCCTGGCATGCTGCGATTCATGGGGTCGCAAAGAGTCGGACACGACTGAGCGACTGAACTGAACTGAACTGAAGCAATATTTTTTAAACTTATTATTAACTAAATAACAACTAATTAGTGAATGCAAACTTACAATTTCCTAATAATGTTGGGCTGGCCATAAAGCTCATTCCAGTTTTTCCATAACATGTTACAGAAAAGCCAGAACAAATTTTTTGACTAACCAAATATACACATTTCACAAAGAAGTAAGCAAGACACAACAAATCAAATTCCCTGGTCCAGAAAATTGGTATGTGAAGTCAGGGTTTGAACACAATATTTTCTTTGCATAAATAGATAATAAAAATCACAGTTGCTTTAGGGCCTCCTCCACTAATAGGTTCCCTGGTGGCTCAGACAGTAAAGAATCTGCCTGCAATGTGGAAGAACTGGGTCCAATCCCTGGGTTAGGAAGAGCCCATGGAGGAGGGCACTGCAAGCCACTCCAGTATTCTTGCCTGGAGAATACCATGGACAAAGGATCCTGGTGGGCTACAGTCTCTGGGGTTGCAAAGAGTCAGACACAAATGAGTGACTAAGCACACCAGTAACAGCCATTACTGAAGTAATTGCTTAGAGTACAGTAATTGCTTGGAGTACAGTAACTGGCCTTGGAGTACCGAATGAAGCAGGGCAAAGGTTAATAGAGTTCTGCCAAAGAACGCACTGGTCATAGCAAACACCGTCTTCAAACAACACAAGAGAAGACTCTACACATGGACATCACCAGATGGTCAACACCGAAATCAGATTGATGATATTCTTTGCAGTCAAAGATGCAGAAGCTCTATACAGTCAGCAAAATCAAGACTGGGGCTGACTGTGGCTCAGATCATGAACTCTGTATTGCTAAAGTCAGATTTAAATTGAAGAAAGTAGACCATTGAGGTAAAATCTAAATCAAATCCCTTACGATTATACAGTGGAAGTGAGAAATAGATTTAAGGGACTAGATCTGATAGACAGAGTGCCTGATGAACTATGGACGGAGGTTCATGACATTGTACAGGAGACAGGGATCAAGACCATCCCCAAGAAAAAAATGCAAAAATGCAAAATGGCTCTCTGAGGAGGCCTTACAAATAGCTGTGAAAAGAAGAGAAGCAAAAAGCAAAGAGAAAAGCAAAGATATACCCATTTGAATGCAGAGTTCCAAAGAATAGCAAGGAGAGATAAGAAAGATTTCCTCAGTGATCAGTGCAAAGAAATAGAGGAAAACATTCTATTCTATTACAATAGAATGAGAAAGACTAGAGATCTCTTCAAGAAAATTAGAGATACCAAGGGAACATTTCATGTAAAGATGGGCTCAATAAAGGACAGAAATGGTATGGACCTAATAGAAGCAGAAGATATTTAGAAGAGGTGGCAAGAATACACAGAAGAACTGTCCAAAAAAGATCTTCAGGACCCAGATAATCACGATGGCATGATCACTCACCTGGAACCAGACATTCTGGAATGCAAAGAGAGTGGGCCTAAGGAACCATCACTACAAACAAAGCTAGTGGAGGTGATGGGATTCCAGTTGAGGCTATTTTAAATCCTAAAAGATGATGCTCAGAAAGTTCTACGCTCAACATGCCAGGAAATTTGGAAAACTCAGCAGTGACCACAGGACTGGAAGAGGTCAGTTTTCATTCCAATCCCAAAGAAAGGCAATGCCAAAGAATGCTCAAACTACCACACAAGTGCACTCATCTCACACACTAGTAAAGTAATGCTCAAAATTCTCCAAGCCAGGCTTCAGCAATACGTGAACTGCGAAATTCCAGATGTTCAAGCTGATTTTAGAAAAGGCAGAGGAACCAGAGATCCAATTTCCAACATCCCCTGGATCATCAAAAAAGTAAGAGACTTCCAGAAAAGCATTTATTTACGATTTATTGACTATGACAAAGGCTTTGACTGTGTGGATCACAATAAACTGTGGAAAATTCTGGAAGAGATGAGAATACCAGACCACCTGACCTGCATTTTGAGACATCTGTATGCAGGTCAGGAAGCAACAGTTAGAACTGGACATGGAACAACAGACTGGTTCCAAATAGGAAAAGGAGTACGTCAAGGCTGTATATTGTCACCCTGCTTATTTAACTTACATGGAGAGTACATCATGATAAAGCCTGGGCTAGATGAAGCACAAGCTGGAATAAAGACTGCCAGGAATATCAATAGCCTCAGATATGCAGCTGACAACACCTTTATGGCAGAAAGTGAAGAAGAACTAAAAAGCCTCTTGATGAAAGTGAAAGCGGAGAGTAAAATAGTTGGCTTAAAGCTCAACATTCAGAAAACAAAGATCATGGCATCCAATCCCATCACTTCATGGCAAATAGATGGGGAAACAGTGGAAACAGTGGCAGACTTTTCTTTTTTGGGGGGTGGGGGCTCCAAAGTCACTGCAGATGGTGATTGCAGCCATGAAATTAAAAGACCCTATTCCTTGGAAGATAAGTTATGACCAACCTAGACAGTATATTGAAAAGCAGGGACATTACTTTGTCAACAAAGGTCAGTCTAGTCAAAGTTATGGTTTTTCCAGTGGTCATGTATGGACTATAAAGAAATCTGAGCACCAAAGAATTGATGCTTTTGAATTGTGGTGTTGGAGAAGACTCTTGAGAGTCCCTTGGACTGAAAGGAGATCTAACCAGTCCATCCTAAAGGAAATCAATCCTGGATATTCATTGGAAGGACTGGTGTTGAAGCTGAAACTCCAATACTTTGGCCACCTGATGTGAAGAGCGGACTCACTCGAAAAGACCCTCATGCTGGGAAAGACTGAAGGTGGGAGAAGGGGATGACAGAGAATGAGATGGTTGGATGGCATCACTGACTCAATGGACAGGAGTTTGAGTAAACTCTTGGGTTTGGTGATGGACAGGGGTGCCTGTCATGCTACAGTCCATGGGGTCGCAAAGAATTGAACATGACTGAGCAACTGAACTGAACTGAATAGCAGTTAACTTATAGTTTTGTGGGGTTTTTTGATATGATAGTGTCCTGTGTTTCTCCCAATCACACTCTCATTTTAATTTCTACATAATATTCACTGAATTGAATAAGAAGACTCTCATCATTTTTGTTTTGAGAGAAAAATATAATCTTGATGGCAAAAACTAACAAGGACAATAAAAGAAAATTACAGAATAATCTTACTAATGATCACAGAATTTTAAATTATACATAAAATATTGACACATTAAACCAATCAACTAATAGAAAGGTAAATATATAATTATAGTAATTTTCTTAGGAAAAAACACATATTTTGATATTAGAAAATTTTTAAAAATACAAGTTACCATATCAAAATATTAAAGGAGTTAAAATGAGGAAAATTAACTTGATAAATTCAACATTCACTCACTAAAAAACAAAATATAACAAACAGACACATACAAAACAAGTATGTGAGATAACTTTGTTTAACATTTTAAACATGAAATGTTTCCTTGTTAGATGAGGAAGTCAAGGGTACCCACTTTTACTGTTTATTCAAAATTGTACTAATGTTTTCAGCTAGTTAACCAAACACAAGAAAAAAATAAAAAGAATAACATTGGAAACAACATATCCAGAAAATGTTTATTAGAGATTGTGTGATATGCATGCTGAAAATCAAAAGTAATCTACAAATAAATTATAAAATTATTTAAAAATATTGTTAGAGTTGCAAAAATGCATTGAATCCTAATTGAAAAACAATAAACATTTTACAAATGACATTTAAAATAGTATGAAAAATAATCACACATCCAGATTAATTTAAAAATATATGTAACAACTTTATAAAAATATGATATATCTTATATTGTAAAACATGAAGTAGATCTAAATTAACATAATAATGTAGCATGCTTATGATTTGGAAGACTTGAGGATGCAAACTTATCATTCTTTGCAAATAGATCTACAATTCTACTGTTTTTCTACACTAAATCTAAACAAGAATAATTCTAAAGTTTGTTTTAAAAGGTAAAAATAAAGAATATCTTAAACATTCTGCAAGATAATAAGTAACTTTTTAAGAGTTGTTCAACTTGATGTTAACGCCTATTAGTTAAGGGTAGTTCTGATTATAAAACAGCTAGAAGCATACAGAAAGTCTAGGAACAGAAGTATAGATATACTGATATTTACTTTATGAATATTCTGGCACCACAAAGCAGTGTTAAAATGAGTGCATTTTTCAATAAGTATTTCTGGGGTAAATATACACCAATAAGTCAAAATATAAAATTAGATTATAGTCATGCCCCATCAAAATTTACTTTCAGTTTGAAATAAATATAAAAATCAATGTAAAAAGAGAAAATAAAACTCTGAATTGAAAATAGAGGAAGTAGAATAGAAAATATAATACTGTATGAAATTTGTGATAATTTAGCACATAAAGTATGATAATATCTTTGTTATTTTGGAGGTAAGAAGTGAATCTTAAATAAGAAATTAAAAGCACTTCACTGTGTAAAGAAACAGTTTGATAAACATTAATCCATTAAACATAAGGAAATGTGTGCACCTAAATACATCACCAAACAAGTGAATAGACAAGCCACAATCTAGGAGAAAATATTCATGATACATACATCAAAGGACTTTTATTTAGAATGCATAATGAAATACATATTTCATAATAGAATATTAACAACATAATACAAAAATAGGTAAAAAAAAAAAAAACCTGAATAGGACCTTCACAAAGAAGTAAGACAAGTCAAATGACTGATAACTAAATTATAGGAATTCAACCACATTAGTAAAGTGGAATTGAATTCATAACCAAAATGAAGTACCCCTACTCATCCACCAACCTCAAAATACTAAAATGTCTGCTATGACAGTATTAAATATTGGCAAGAATGGACAATAATTAGAACCCACATGCAATATAGTTGGAATTTAAACTAATACATCTATTTTGGAAAATTGTTTGATGGCACCTAGCAAAATATCAGAAACAAGCGCCTTTGATCCAAAACATTCAGAGACAGAGCATACCTCACCCAGTGAGTGCTCATGTGCAATGCAGCACATACTTGTGTAAGAATGTTCATGCAGCATTTCCATTAAAGACAAAAAGGGTGAAATAACCAGGAGTGAAATTGCTGGCTCATATGGTAGTTCTATTTTTAGCTTTTGTGTATGTGTTTATGTGCGTGTGTGTGCAAAACTCCATACTGTTTTCTAAGCAATATGCAGTTGGCTCTACTAATTTACATTCTCATCCACAATGCACAAGGTTTCTCTTTCTTCTAATTCTCTCCAAAAATTGTTATTTGCAGACTTTATAAAGAAAGGAGGAGGGTCAATTTAGGAGTATAAAGTCTACAAAATACTCTGTATAAAATAGATAAGCTACAAGGATACCGCTGCCTAGCTCCATAATTTCTAGCTATTATCTTTTGTGTGCTGTGCTGTGCTCAGTCACTTCAGTTGTGTCCAACTCTTTGTGACCCCATGGACTGTAGCCCACCAGGCTCCTCTGCCCATGGGATTGGGTTGCCATGCCTTCCTCCAGGGGATCTTCCCCACCCAGGAATCAAACCCATATCTCTGGCATCGCCTGCATTGCAGGCAGGTTCTTTACCCACTGAGACACTAAGTTTTAATAGCATATAGTCTAAAAACATAATGAACCACTGTGTTGTGCATCTAAAATTATTATAACACTGTAAATAAATAATACTTCAATAAAGAAGAGGAAATAGCCAAATTCCATTTGTAATAGAAGTATGAATAAACATATTATCATATCATATATTTATTTTGTGGAACATTCTTCAGCAACAAAAATGGAACTACTGTTATAGTCAATCACTTAAAAATTCTTTTGAAAAAAAATGCTGAGCCAAATAAGCCAGACATAAGGGAATATACTCTAAAATTTTAATAATACAAATTTCAAAAGCAACAAAGTTAAATTTTAACTGTCATAAAAGATATGACCAACCTAGCATATTGAAAAGTAGAGACATTATTTTGTCAACAAAGCTCCGTCTAGTCAAGGCTATGGTTTTTCCAGTGGGCATGTATGGATGTGAGAGTTGGACTGTGAAGAAAGCTGAGTGCCAAAGAATTGATGCTTTTGAACTGTGGTGTTGGAGAAGACTCTTGAAAGTCCCTTGGACTGTAAGGAGATCCAACCAGTCCATTCTGAAGGAGATCAGCCCTGGGATTTCTTTGGAAGGAATGATGCTAAAGCTGAAACTCCAGTACTTTGGCCACCTCATACGAAGAGTTGATTCATTGGAAAAGACTGTGATGCTGGGAGGGATTGGGGGCAGGAGGAGAAGGGGACGACAGAGGATGAGATGGCTGGATGGCATCACTGACTCGATGGATGTGAGTGTGAGTGAACTCCGGGAGTTGATGATGGACAGGGAGGCCTGGCGCACTGTGATTCATGGGGTCACAAAGAGTCAGACACAACTGAGCAACTGAACTGAACTGAACCTATTCTCTGTTTAGAAGAAAAAGTTTTGAACACAGCAATGAAGTTTGCTCCTAGAGGCATCAGAGAAGCACAGTGACTAGAAAAATGCTTACAGACATGCTGTAAAGAGCTGATAATGTCTTTAATTTCTTGGAGAAAGCAACATATAAGATTATTATACAGAATTACTTGTCTATTTATCACATTTCATAATTTGAGAGTGAGAAAAATAGAAAGGAAATGAAAGAAAGAGGGAAAAAAAAGAAAGAAGACATGGAACAGAAATCATTTGCAAATTCTGAGGATTTTAGGATGTGGACAGCCTTTTGATGTGCTGTGCTTAGTCACTCAGTCTTATCTGACTCTTTGTGACCCCATGGACTGTAGCCCACCAGGCTCCTCTGTCCATGGGGATTTTCCAGGCAAGAATACTGGAGTGGGTTGTCACGTCCTCCTGTAGGTGCTCTTCCCTACCCAGGGAAAGAACCCAGGTCTCCCATTTTGCAGGGGGATTCTTTACCATCTGAGCCACCAGGGAAGTTCATGGACAGTGTTAGATGATCATTATTTAGCCTATAACACTCTTAAAGTGAGGCATAAACATAATTTTATTTCTTTTTTTCTTTTAAACTGAAGCTGATATTTTAAAATCACATTGCAGTTTAAAAATCACATGATAAAAATCACATATATATATTATATACAATCTCTTGTATATAATATATATATGTATATATATATAATATTATATATATATATATATATATATATTGTGTCTCAGTCACTAAAGAATCAACATGCACTTCAGGAGACATGAGTTCCATCCATGGCTTGGGAAGGTCCCCTGGAAGAGAGCATGGCAACCCACTCCAGTATTCTTCCCTGGAGATTCCCCATGGACAGAGAAGGGGTCTCAAAGATCACACTAATCAGCGAATAAGCACACATTTGAAGAAAAATGTAATAACCATCAACACACTGTGTAAAGTACATTTAAGAAAGTGCTCTCCTCTATCTCTTTTCTCATTCAAAATTACATTAGGTGAGAAGACATTTTGGTGTTGACTAATTTTCTGATGGTAAGACCCCCATTTAGCATGGGGATCACTACTGTGAAAAGCACAGTGGCTACTTTGATGAAGAGCCATGAGCTTCTGGAGTTGGGTACCCAGTAGAGAAGAAGGATGACCCCATGGAAAATGGTGATGGCAGTCAGGTGGGAGGCACAGGTGGAATAGGCTTTTCGGAGTCCACCGGCTGAAGGCATCTTGATGATGTGACAATTATGAAAACATAGGAGGCGAGAATAATCAGGAGGCGACACACCTCATTGAGAGTAGAAATGATAAAACATGTCATCTGACTGAAGTAAGAGTCAGAGCAAGAGGCAGAGCCAATTGCAGAATGCTCACAGCCAAAGTGATGTATGATGTTAGAACCATACAAGGACAGCTCCAAAAGAGAACATGTGATTGTCAAGGACCACATTCCACCCCATGTGTAGGTTCCAGTGACCAGGAGGCTGCAGAGCTTAGGAGACACAGCAACTGTGTAGAGCAGGGGGTTAGGGTTAGCCACAAACCAGCCACAAACTGGTCATAGGCCATCACTGCTAACATGGACATCTCCGTAATCACAAGTGTGCAACCAAAGAAGAACTGCAGCATGCAACCCATGTAGGAGATAGTCCTTGTGTCCACAGCCAAGATCCCTAAGAGTTTGGGTGTGGTTATAGAAGAGTAACAAAAATCAAGAAAGGAGACATGGCTGAGAAAGAATTACATGGGGGTGTGAAGTTTGGGATTGATTCTGATGGTCACAATCATACCCAGGTTCCCCACCACAGAGACTGTATAGACAGTGAAGAAGACCAAGAATAGGGGCACCTGGAGCTGTGGGTATTCTGAGAAGCCTGAGAGGATGAAGGTGATTCTGATTTCTCTCATCCATCACTATGGTTTCTGCCAGAGAAAACCAGAGTTCACCCTAAGCAACCAGACATGACAGAAATGGAGGGTACTTTTCTTTCCCCCAGCCTGGACAGGGGACTGGTCTGCAGTGGTGAAGTCTGGGATTTCCCAGGAATACGAATAAGACAGGTGGAGCCCAAATGGTATACTGTGTGTCTACAGGTGTGGAGCATGCAAGTCCGCTTCTGATGGAAAGGCAAGGAGAGGATGGACTGGGAAGAGCTGAGTGTCACGGTGACTCAGAATATGTCCTTGTTTGAATTTCTCCCAGCTCTGTCTCCCTTTTCTCCACATGGAGAATTCCTTTCTTTAGCTTCATTTAATTGAACTGTTGATTGTGCTTGCAAATTCTTATGTTTGTTCAGGGCATTCTAACTGCTCAAGATGTCCTGTTTTTCTCTCACTTTTCCTTAGTGCTCTCCGATCAGAGAGAGGCTTCCCAGGTAGTGCGATGGTAAAGAATCCTCCTGATAGTGCAGGAGATGCAAGGGACATGAGTTCAATCCCTGGGTCAGGAATATCCCCAGGAGAAATAACTGGCAACCCACTCCAGTATCCTTGCTGGTGAAATCTGATGGACAGAGGAACCTGGAGGGCTATAGGCCATGGAGTCGCCAGTCACACAACTGAGAGATCCAGCACCACCTCATCAGAGAAGCCTCAGGTTTACGTTCCCTTAATGATTTCACCAACTGGCCAAACCTTGGTAAAAAGTCACATATTGTATCTCCTAGAGAATATGAATAATGTCTTGTTAACATTCTAGACTCTTTAATCAAGTCAAATTTAACTTGCCTTCAAATTAACCTCAGTCACTTATTAATATGTCTCTGACAAGTTAAGCTGTCTGAAACCTTACCTATAGAATATAATTCTATTATAAGAATTTGTTTTTACTACACAATTATGTATAAAATATAACTTAAATTAGTGAATTATTTTCTAAAACATTTAAGACTTTAATTTTACATGTAATAAATGCCCCCCAACCATCAAATTTAGTTTAGAATACTGGAGTGGGTAGCCATTCCCTGCTCCAGGGGTTCTTCCCAACCCAGGAATTGGACCCAGGTCTCCCACATTACAGGCAGATTCTTTACCAGCTGAGTCACAAGGGAAGACCGGAAATACTTGAGTGGGTAGCCTATCCCTTCTCCAGCAGATCTTCCTGACCCAGGAATCGAACTGGGGTCCCATGCATTGCAGGCGGATTCTTTACCAGCTGAGCTATCAGGGAAGTCCAACTTTAATTATTTTCTAAAACATTTAAGACTTTAATTTCACATGTAATAAATGGCCCCCACCAAATTTAGTTTCTTCTCTTGTATTTCTAATGCTGTTTTTCATGTTTACTTTCAATTTGAAATATTTGACCTCAAAATATTCTACAATGTAGCACTGCCTATAATTTTACAAAGTCTGAAATGGTGCAAATAGTGACTAAGAAGTATAAAAAATGCATACACGGAGGAAATCTTTTTCTTACTTAATTATTTTCTAATGTTTCCTTCTTAGCCGCACATTTTCATTAATGTCTCAAGCCATCAAGGCATGAGCTTTGTTTTGTCCATTTTTCCCTGTCCCTGTGTGTATCTCTATAATTTCTTTTCCATCCAAGGTTAAGGCTGTGAAAAATTTAATTAGGGCAAAATGAACATATTCTTCAAAATACACTCCCATCTTAATTGCTAGCTACCACCCATCTACTCAGCAGCTATCTTTATTTAGCCTACCTACAGCCATCCTTCAGGACTAATTTTCATTCAATCTTAGTTTAAAATCATGCTCAAATGCTTCAGTTCAGTTCAGTTCAGTCGCTCAGTCGTGTCTGACTCTTTGTGACCCCATGAATTGCAGTGCGCCAGGCCTCCCTGTCCATCACCAACTCACGGAGTTCATCCAGATTCAGGTCCATCAAGTCAGTGATGCCATCCAGCTATCTCATCCTCTGTCATCCCCTTCTCCTCCTGCCCTCAATCCCTCACAGCATCACAGTCTTTTCCAATGAGTCACCTCTTCACATCAGGTGGCCAAAGTACTGGAGTTTCAGCTTCAGCATCATTCCCTCCAAAGAAATCCCAGGGCTGATCTCCTTCAGAATGGACTGGTTGGATCTCCTTGCAGTCCAAGGGACTCTCAAGAGTCTTCTCCAACACCACAGTTCAAAAGCATCAATTCTTCAGCACTCAGCCTTCTTCACAGTCCAACTCTCACATCCATACATGACCACAGGAAAAACCATAGCCTTGACTAGATGAACTTTTGTTGGCAAAGTAATGTCTCTGCTTTTGAATATGCTATCTAGGTTGGTCATAATTTTTCTTCCCAGGAGTAGGCATCTTTTAATCTCATGGCTGCAGTCACCATCTGCAGTGATTTTGGAGCCCAAAAAATAAAGTCTGACACTGTTTCCACTGTTTCCCCATCTATTTCCCATGAAGTGATGGGACCAGATGCCATGATCTTCGTTTTCTGAATGTTGAGCTTTAAGCCAACTTTTTCACTCTCCACTTTCACTTGCATCAAGAGGCTTATGGACTCTGTGGGAGAGGGAGAGGGTGGTAAGATTTGGGAGAATGGCATTGAAACATGTGAAATGTCATGTATGAAATGAGATGCCAGTCCAGGTTCAATGCACGATGCTGGATGCTTGGGACTGGTGCACTGGGACGACCCAGAGGGATGGTATGGGGAGGGAGGAGGGAGGAGGGTTCAGAAAAAAAAGAAAAAAAAGAAAAAAATATAATAAATTATAGCTCCTATTTCCTTTAGATATTCTGGTCTTAACTCTCTTGTTACCTCTCCCACTTAGTCTTTCTTAATTCAATCTATATTTCTACCTATGTGTCACTGTTCTATGTTCTCATAACACTTATTATTTCTGAAATAGCCTTAATCATTTTTTTATTTACTTGTTTGCTGTCTTTTCCCATTAAAATATATCCAGGTGACCAGGGGCCTTTGCTTATCTTGTTTACCAGTGTATCTTCAGAGCCTAGAACGTTTATTGGAAGAAAGTAGACAATGAATAAATTTTTATACAAAAAAAGTGAAAGAAGGAATAACTGCAAAAAAAAAAAAAAAAAGGCTTTTGAGGTCCTCTTCACTTTCTGCCATAAGGGTGGTGTCATCTGCATATCTGAAGTTATTGATATTTCTCCTGGCAATCTTGATTCCAGCTTGTGTTTCTTCCAGTCCAGCTTTTCTCATGATGTACTCTGCATATAAGTTAAATAAGCAGGGTGACAATATACAGCCTTGACATAATCTTTTTCCTATTTGGAACCAGTCTGTTGTTCCATGTTCAGTTCTAACTGTTGCTTCCTGACCTGCATACAAATTTCTCAAGAGGTAGATCAGGTGGTCTGGTATTCCCATCTCTTTCAGAATTTTCCACAGTTTATTGTGATCCACACAGTCAAAGGCTTTCGCATAGTCAATAAAGCAGAAATAGATGTTTTCCTGGAATTCTCTTGCTTTGTCCATGATTCAGCGGATGTTGGCAGTTTGATCTCTGGTTCTTCTGCCTTTTCTAAAACCAGCTTGAACATCAGGAAGTTCATGGTTCACATATTGCTGAAGCCTGGCTTGGAGAATTTTGAGCATTACTTTACTAGCGTGTGAGATGAGTGCAATTGTGCAGTAGTTTGAGCATTCTTTGGCATTGCTTTCTTTGGGATTGGAATGAAAACTGACCTTTTCCAGTCCTGTGGCCACTGCTGATTTTTCCAAATTTGCTGGCATATTGAGTGCAGCACTTTCACAGCATCATCTTTCAGGATTTGAAATAGCTCAACTGGAATTCCATCACCTCCACTAGCTTTGTTCGTAGTGATGCTTTCTAAGGCCCACTTGACTTCACATTCTAGGTTGTCTGGCTCTAGGTCAGTGATCACACCGTCGTGATTATCTGGGTCGTGAAGATCTTTTCTGTACAGTTCTTCTGTGTATTCTTGCCACCTCTTCTTAATATCTGCTGCTTCTGTTAGGTCCATACCATTTCTGTCCTTTATCGAGCCCATCTTTGCATGAAATGTCCCCTTGATATCTCTAATTTTGTTGAAGAGATCTCTAGTCTTTCCCATTCTGTTGTTTTCCTCTATTTCTTTGCATTGATCGCTGAGGAAGGCTTGCTTATCTCTCCTTGCTGTTCTTTGGAACTCTGCATTCAGATGCTTATCTTTCCTTATCTCCTTTGCTTTTCACTTCTCTTCTTTTTACAGCTAAGTCATACAGTGACTCACTTAGTGGCTCAGTCACACACTTGATAATGTAAGGAACAACACTTCTTGAAACAGGCAATATTGAAAACAACAGCAGTAATAGTAGAATCATAAGTAAGAAGTTAAGTCAAGAACTTCTATTAGGTGTAGCCCAGTGACATCTCCATGTCATCTGACTTAGTTTGCTAAATGACTATAGCTTGCTGTTGATATCCTGGTTGTAGATCCTGAGCATCTGATCTTTATTCAAAGGCTGGTTATTGAGATAAACTTTAGAAACAAACTCAGAATGTCCTTTTTAACAACTTAATTAAACATCTTAGCAATGTAACATAACCACAAGGAACTATCTAAGGAGTGAGTCTTAGTAAATATAGACCTTAATTAAAAAAACTGGAACTTAATATTCAGTGAAACATAATAGATGCCATAGGCCTGACATCAGTTAGGTGGATTTTTCTTTTAGAGCTCCCCGGTATACGTTGAGATTTCTGTATATGTTGGGAGACAGTCTTTTTATTTACCTGATAAGGCTGTTCAGAACCCAAGTGTCTCCAGTTTCTGGAGGAATGAGGCAGAGAGAAAAAAGGTATAATTTTACCCATAGGAGTAAATCACTAGATTGTTTTAAACGAAGTGCTTCTTTATATCTGAAAAAACAGAGTAAAAGTCAACAATATGTCAGACAAAAAGTAGTGAAAATTGTGGTCATATTTAGCAGTCTACTCCATCCCATGCAATTGATCCCTTTGTTCTGCTGTCCTTGCCCCATGACCAAGGACATCAGTGAAAGCAATAGTCTAGAAGAGACTCATGAAGTATTTGTGAACGTCTGTATGACCTGTCCAGTCACCTGGCACGGTCTCATGGATCTCCATTGAGCGAGCTAATGTGTGACGCTGGGAGTCTCCGTGGCATGGGTATATAGCAGGATGATTGAGTTCCGGTGGTCATAGTTGTAATGCGCAGTGGTTGATTGAGCACATGAGCTTTTATTATGCACTCCTCTCAATAATCCTGCTAAATAACAAAACCATAAAGGTAGCAGTAGTCTCTTAAGAGCCAAGTCTCTCTGTCAGTTGGTAGCACGTGACACCTTGAGTATCGCCGGCTACTATCTATCTAGTGCCGTGCGAGACTCACATTGCGATGAGAGTAGGAAATGTCAGTGTTGATCTTTCACAGAACAAACATTGCGCCGCTAGACAATGGGCACTGTCCTCGTTTGAAGCCTAACCAGGGCGCAAGGTTTACTCTGTTGCTTATCCTCTTTGATTGGGTTTGCTCTCTGTTCTATTAGTGTTGATCCGTGGACTCTAGGTTGCAGGAAAGAGGCGTTGAGCGGGTCGAGGGAACCGTGGTGGGGTATTTCTTACCCATTCTACAAGAATCTTTTTCTGTTTGTCCTTAACTCCGCCCAGATCTGGCGGCCTTCTAGTACACCTCTATCTGCTGTCCCCTGTTAATGTGTTCCTCATGGCCTTTTGTTATCCGGCTCTCATGGAAACCTTGCTGTCTAGTTAATATAATCATCATTAAAATTTCATTCCTTGAACTGCAAGGAATAGCTTTAATGCAAACACACACACACACACACACCACACATATATACTAAACCCCGCTAAGAATTTAATTCACCTTCATATTTCTCTTCTTTCAACGGAACGCTTCATACAAAAGACATCTGCTCACTTGTCATGCTATTTTCAATATATTAACTACCTGAATAGTTAAACCCCAAGATATTAAACATTTTTAATGGTACACTTTGGTTTGGTTTTTGGGCCACGAAGAAGGGAATACGCACCACTCCTTCTATCTGTCAAACTGGGCACAGTAGAATCTGGACAAGAGTGATCTAAGGTGCTCCAGGCTGGTCAGGGTCCCCAGTGCGCCATAGCAATAATCTCATCATTCACAAGTTTGTATCTGCAAAATTCCACCTACATGCTGGCTTATTAGCGTCTAACATAAACAGTTACTTGTCTTTCTTTTTCATCATCAAAAATATTTGTTTTTTGTGTCCTATGTTTACACTAAGACATATCGAAGTAATTTTGGCCAGTTTCACTGAGGTCTAGCAAACACACATACCAGTGAGGGGCAATCAGGGTGATAC